>NW_026068126.1:7265-106654 GCF_014885135.2 Alexandromys fortis
ATAATGCCTCCAGAAGTTCCTTTATTGTATAAGATTGTTTTGGCTATCCTGGGTTTTTTGTTTTTTCATATAAATTTGATTATTGTTTTCTCCAGATCTGTGAAGAATTTTGATGGGATTTTGATGTGGCTTGCATAGAATCTATAGATTGCTTTTGGTAGAATTGCCATTTTTACTATGTTGATCCTTCCAATCTAAGAGCAAGGGAGATCCTTCCATTATCTGGTGTCCTCTTCTATTTCTTTCTTCAAAGACTTAAAGTTCTTGTCATATAGATCTTTCACTTCCTTGGTCAGAGTTACCCCAAGATATTTTATGCTATTTGTGGCTATCGTGAAAAGTGATGCTTCTCTGATTTCCCTCTCTGCTTCCTTATCCTTAGTGTATAGGAAGGCAACTGATTTTTTGGAGTTGATCTTGTATCCTGCCACATTACCAAAGGTGTTTATCAGTTGTAGGAGTTCTTTGGTAGAGTTTTTTGGGTCGCTTATGTATACTATCATATCATCTGCAAATAACGAAAGCTTAACTTCTTTCTTTCCAGTATGAATCCCCTTGATCCACTTATGTTGTCTTATTGCTATTGCTAAAACTTCAAGCACTATATTGAAGAGGTATGGAGAGAGTGAACATCCTTGTCGTGTGCCTGATTTTAGTGGGATGGCTTTGAGTTTTTCTCTGTTTAATTTAATGTTCACTGCCCGCTTGCTGTAAATAGCTTTTATTATATTTAGGTATGACCCTTGTATCCCTAGTCTCTCCAAGACCTTTATCATAAATGGATGTTGAATTTTGTCAAATGCTTTTTCAGCATCTAATGAAATGATCATATGGTCTTTTTCTTTCAGTTTATTTATATAGTGGATTACATTGACAGATTTGCATATGTTTCACCAGCCCTACATCTCTGGGATGAAGCCTACTTGATCATAATGGATAATTTTTCTAATGTGTCCTTGGATTTGGTTTGCCAATATTTTATTGAGAATTTTTGCGTCGATGTTCAATGAGTGATATAGGCCTGTAATTCTCTATCTTGGTTGGGTCTTTGTGTGGTTTTGGTATCAGGGTTACTGTAGCTTCATAAAAGGAATTTGGCAATGACTCTTCTGTTTCTATATTGTGAAATACATTAAGGAGTATAGGTATTAGCTCTTCTTGGAAGTTCTGGTAGAATTCTGCATTGAAACCATCTGTTCTGGGCTTTTTTTGGAAGGGAGATTTTTGATAACAGTTTCTAATTCTTCGCGACTAACAGGTTTATTTAGATTGTTCACCTGGTCTTGGTTTAGCTTTGGTGTATGGTACTTATCTAAAAAAATCGGGACTGTTTTTTTCTGGCATACAGTTTCAGGGATGCAGTCTGTCACAAGGAAGGCTTGGTGACAGGAGCAAGAGGCCAGTTCATCACACTGCAGTCAAGAAGCAGAGGGTGAACAGGAAGTGAGCCAGGTTCTAAAACTTCAAGGCCTCCCTTCATTGACCAACTTCCTCCAATGATGCTCTGCCTAAATGTTCTCACTATCTCCCTGCGTGTTTAAACACATGAGCCTACTGGGCATAGTTCACACTCAGACCACAGCCTGGTCTTGATCAGGTCTGTTTTCCCTTGGTTTTCTCATGAAAGAACTGAACATATGCTTCCCACGTACACAAAACAGAAGTAGGTCATACCTTAATTAAAATTTTTGAAATCTCTATCAGTTAAGTCACCATCCACACAAAGAGCAGTTCACACATGGATGCGTGAATTTAGACTCAGCTTCTCAGGCTTGTACAGCAGGCATCTTTGCCCCACTGAGCCGTCTCCCCAGTCCAGTGGCCTTATAATGTATGCAGTGTGTCAAGATATCACCGACACATTTTATTTATCCACAATGTGGATCCAATATATGCAAATTACTTTTTAAAGTGAAACCAAAGTCCCTTCTCTGCTACAGTTTCTTAGACCTCTTTCCAGAGAGGTCTGTCATTCTTTCCTATGCCTTCCATGCATTCATTAGCGGAACTCATTGCTGCATTCATTTCTGTTTCACTTGCCTCACTCAATACTCAGGAAGTTGCACATATTTAGTGCAAATGGCTCTTCCTTGACATTTTAATGGCTCCATATTACACTTTATTTCATTGTAGTGTTTGATTCATTAGTTTACTTTTCTTTATTAAATTTATTGCTTGGCAATTTTATACAGGTATATAATACATTTTGATTTCTTTTATTTCTACACCCTCTTTGGTTCCCACCACTGCCCTCTTCTTCCCTCTTCCTCCTTAAAAGGCTCCCTCTCACTTTAGTGTCTTTTGTTTTTGGCTTTGTTTTGTTAAACAATAAAACTACCCAGGGCCACCCATGTGGGCATGTGTGTGTAGAGCTGTCCAATGGAGCATGGAGACTCATCAGTGTCTTTATCACCAAAAGAAATGATTCCCTTTTCCAACCTACATCCATGACAGTGTTGACAGGCCCAGCCTCGTACAGGCCCAATGCAGGCAGTCCCTGCTATTGTGAGTTCCTGATTGGAGCGGTGATGTCATCCCCAAAAGATGTCAGTTCACCAAAGCTAGTCCCAGGCTATCCCAGAGTTCATCCCTGTGAGAGCTCAGTCCAGTGAGATGACCATCACTGTCACGAGGGACCGAAGGCATGGAGGACTCTATAATTCTGAAGAAGCAGAGTTAATCACAGGAGTAGAAAGTTGCACAAAAGATCACAGTGTGATTAAGCACCAGCTAAAGTAAGGTATCAGACTTAGTGGCCCACAAGCGGCAAGGTGAAGGGAGGACAGAGGAATGGGAGGAGGTGGTGAGTCTCTGGGCTGGCTCTTAGCACTATTAACTTAGAGTCCGATGGGGCTCCTGAGAGCTAACTGGGGATGGCAACACTGATGGCTGGAAATAGAATTTTGAACATCTGCGGGAAAAATGGGAAATTTCACCTTAATAGAATTTTTAAAACATTTTAACTTTCCTCAAAAAAGATCTATTTCCCCCAAACTCATCTGCTTCTTCCTATGTTCTCACGTCTTTAAATACACCAAACATGATAATTTTATGAGCAAATCACATTATACAGAATACATTTTTAAGTTTCAAAGCATAAGCTTCATAGTGTTTAAAAAAGAAGAAAAAGAAAGAAAAAAGAAACCAGAGAACTGCATACGTTTGAGTTTTCCATATAGCCACTTATCTGCTTGCACATGTCCCCCTCTCAGCTCCAACATTTTGAAACACTTTGCATCTGTAATTGAGATTTCTCTCTCAGGATGAGCTCTTCTGTCTCTGGACAGGACCTAGAGTACAGATCCCATCCACACTCTCTGTTTGCAGGGTGATTTTCAGGGAACCTTTGGCTTCCTCTCTGGAAAGCAAAGCCCTGAGTAACACCCCATGTTGATATCTGACACTGTGATCTGTGTGTATGGGGTAGATGTTGTTGTCTGCTTCTCACTTCAGATACCCTGCAGGAAACGCCTCTGCCAGTGCTAGACAGGATCCCTTCCTAATCAGGTAAGGGAGGAGATACAGGGTGGTACTTAGGAGGATATGACTCTTGGGAGTAGTAGAAGAAAAAGGTGAGGTGTGGTAGAAAAAATAGAAAGGAAGTCTATGGGTAGATGAAAGACAGAGGTTTTGAAAGAGGTAATAGCTGTACATGTGTGCATGCATGCATGCATGTGTGTGTGTGTGTGTTTCTGTTTTTGTAACAGACTGTCCTCAAACTTACTATGTAAGTGAAGATAGTTTGGAATTTTTGTTCCTCCTCTGCCTCCTGGGCACTGGTATTACAAGTGCATGCCACTCACCTTGTTTTATACCGAGGATTGAACCCATGGCTTGGCGAATGCTAGACAGACACCTATCAGCTGAGCTACATCCCCAGTCTGAGAAGCACATCTCTAAGATGACCATCTATTTTCATTTCGCTGAGAGAATTTCCTAGTTGTGAGGCCTTCAATGATAAAACTGGGATGATGTTGGCAAAGCAGAAAAAGGGGGTCTGTCAGTGTCAATCTTTGGAAGTCACAATGAACCTGCTCCATACCTGTGAAGAGTGGACGGACTGGTCAGTCTCTTGCAGAGAAATCTACATTTTTTTTTTTGCTGGAGAAATATTGCAAAAGCAAGTGAGAACATGCAAGAGTGGAAGCAATCACACCCAGGAAATGGCTCAATTACTCTAAATGGCCGAGGAATTCCTGTGGATCTCAGAGTCACATATTTCCAAAAAAGCTTCCAATGTTATTTAAAAGTATGTTTGAGAGAAAGAGAGATAAGTCAGCAGTTAACAGTACCTGCTGTTCTTTCAGAGGACCTGGGTTCAGTTCCCAGCACCCACACAGTGGTTTACCTCCAATCCCAGGAGCTCTGATGCCCTCTTCTGGCCTCCATGGGGACCACATACACACAGTAATTATACTTACATGTAGGCCAAATACACCTTGAAGAAAAATAAGAAAATCTTTAAAAAACGTATGTTTGACAACCCAAACAAAGATAAAGGTCTCTCCACCAAAGCATGTAGGAAGCTGCACTGTTCAGATGAACCTTGGCTGTCCCTCAAGACCCAGAGCAGTGGAGCTTTCCCTTAGAGAGAGAGAAGCAACTAGGGCATAAGAGAAATTTCCCAGGGTATAGTCCAGAAGGGCTGTCCAGAGCCCTCATGTGGGAGGAGAATAAAAGATGTCATGAATGTCTAGGGACTTGCCTCTGAGAACCCACATATTCTGTCCTGGCATTCCCATCATCAGAAGCAGAAATGGGATGGTGGGGGTGCAGTCTTTGAATGCCTCTCCTTGGTGAAACAATTGCTTTCATATACTTTCTTGCTAAAATTTCACACCCTTATAGCAAAGAATTAATTACAAAAGCCTCGCTTCTCAGTAAAGCTGATCTGTGTCTTATCATGTAGATGAATATTTGTGCAAACCCTGATGACTTGAGTTCCATTTCATGGCCTCACAGGTAGTGAGAAAAGTGACTCTCAAGTTGTCCCCATACAGGCACTGTGACATGCACAGCTCTGCAGAGAGAGAGATGCACACACACAAACAAATAAAAATAGAGAAAAGGAAAGAAAAAACGTGAAGTCCATTTTATCTAGCTCCCAGCTGTGTCAGGCATAACAACAGTTATATGTGTCACAGAAGCCACAGAAACACCTGTCCGTCATGCTTTCCATAAGACACACATCATATTCCACCTGCTTTCCCTAGCCATACTCACATGTTCAGACTGCAGAGTGGAAACATTCAGCCATTTGTGGATCACAAAGCCAATACTACCTTGAGTTTCACAGCGAGAACTAGAACAGTTTTTACCTTATCAATGACAATCAGTCTTTAATTTTAAGTTAGATTTTGATTGACCAATTTTGTGTATATGTATATTATATTTATGTGTGTAGGTAAACTCATGCCTCAGTGTATGAAATGCTGGAAGACAAGTTGAAGGAGTTGGCTCTTTCCTGTCACTACATGGGTACCAGGAATCAAACTCAGATCTTCAGGCTTGCTAAGAAGCTGTTACTCATTGAGCATCCTGCTGGCCCTTTAGACAACACAAACAGACCATGCTTCACATCCCCCTTTCTCACACTTCTCATGTTTCCACTATTCCTGAGGAGAATGTCCTCCTGGCAGACATCGTTCGTCTGTTTGAACTTTGGGGCAGCGTCGTGGACACATGTCACAGATGGTAGGAAGAGGTAAAACTCTCCTCCTGACTGGAGTCTGGGCACTGCTAGTAGAGGGGTCATTTCTAGGCTTTTCTGTTGGGGCAATAGGACTTTCCCCTTTGGGGCTGTTGTGAGGAATACTCAGGCAGAAAGATGCCCATTGTACACTGAAATAAACAGGTTTATTACCGCAGAGTGCTCAGCAGGAAACCTCACACCCTGGGAGTCAACAAACGGGACCCACCTTTTCTTCCTGGAATAAGATACTGCACTTCATCTATGTGCCAGGAAGCTGAGTATTCATTCCAGAAGTCATGCCCATCACTCAATCTAGGATTCTCCATCACAGCCTCCCACAGAACACTCATCTAGCAGGAGATGGAGATGGGAAAAACTGAAGATGTCTGAGTTGACAGAGCCCACTCGGGACTCACTGTGAACCTTGTTCTCTGAACCATCGGTGGATGCTACATAGCCTACCTTGAGTACACCTCTGCTCATCCTACTGTGTCACAGAAAATCCATGTGCCTACACAGAAACATGGAAGCATTTGCACACACATGCATACATATTCACATGTGCATACATGCACACACACGTCCACAGAACTACACAGACACACACACACAATTTCCCATCTCAAATAACACCTAAGCAGCAGATAAATATAGTTTACAGCTGGGCAGGATGACCTGCAGATAACTCCCAGAATTTTCTAAGAAATAAAAAGAACACATTTGGAGGGGGAAATCAGGTTTTTAATACAGTTGGCATCTAGGGTAAGAACTAGCTCAGTTACACACATGCAGTGCCACATAGAGGAGTTCCTCCTCATTAACGAAAGCAGACCTCATAGTGTTGCTAAAAAGTTAAATGAGAGTTGAACACTGTGGTGCCTGTCTGTGGTTCCATACTCAGGAGGCACAACAAAGAGGAACACAGGCTACATACATGTACAGACCTTGTTGAAAGAAAAGAAGAACAAGAGGAAGGAAGGAAGAAAGGAAGGTGAATACGTCACAGAGCATGGTTGCCATAAAGATTTTACTATTAGTGAAATGCATGAACAATAGTCATAAGAACTTGATAAATCTTACCAGCATCTGAAGGCTAAAGTTTGTAAATGATTTTAAAAACTTTAATGCATACTCTAAGAGATTTCTAGACTAGAAATATCAAAGATGACTCTTGCCTCAATGTAGTGAGGAGGCGAGCAGGCCTACATTTCATCCTTCCCAGCTCCTGCATGGTTAGCTTTACACCCAAAATAACAACACACAAATTGTATTCATTTAAACACTGCTTGGCCCATTAGCTCTAGCCTCTTACTGGCTAACTCTCACATCTTGATTAACCCATTTCTAATAATGTGTGTAGCACCACGAGGTGGTGGCTTACGGGGAAAGATTCTAGCCTACATCTGTCTCGGGTCCAAGAATCATGGCGTCTGCCTCACTGCCTTCTTCCCAGCATTCTGTTCTGTCTTCCCCACCGACCTATGTGCTTCCCGGGTGGTCCTCGGTGGTTAGGTGGTGTTTCTCCCCAGAACTATGGCTACACCTGACAATGAGACTCCAGTTTCTTGTGTGTGTCCGGCCTTGCTGTACTTCACTGTCAGTGATACAGTTAAAAGAATGGCAGGACTCAGGAGGTGGTCAGGTTTCAGCCTAGACATCTTCACATCAGGAGCTGTGCACAAGAATGAAACTTACTGACTGTCGTTCACCCAGGGGCTGAGAAACTGAGCCTCAGTAACTTAGGAATTTAGGTAGACTCTGAACTTCTCACAGACACATTACTGTAAACAGCTCCAAGTCCTCAAGGTGTAGTGATGAGGCAAGCAGGCCTGCTTTTCATCCCCCCTAGCTCCCACACAGCTAGCTTAGCCCTGGAAATAATAACAGGGAAATTTTATTCTTTTAAACACTGCTTGGCCCATTAGCTCTAGCCTCTTCAATGCCCATCTTCCTCTTGAAGTAGATTGGTGCTGCCAGGAGCAGACGTGTCTCATTGTCATGAAAAGCCCTAAGTTATTAAAACATTTAAAATGTCATATTCTGGAGTCTTTGATGGAGTTGAAGAATAGTTAGTCATAGTTATAGTTTTCCATTGTTAGGATAAAAGATAAAGTAGATATAAATATTGTGACTGTAATTCATGCTTTATAACTGTTTTGTTATATGTAATTTTGCTATGTTAAAGTTAAAGCCTGCCTTTTTGTTTAAACAGAAAAAGGGGGAATGATGTAGGAGTATTTTCCATCCATCTGTTGCTTTCATTGGTTAATTAATAAAGAAAACTGCTTGGCCTTTTGATAGGGCAGCCCTTAGGTGGGCAGAGTAGACAGAACAGAATGCTGGGAAGAAGGGAAGTGTGGCAGACACCATGCTCCTCCTGCCTGAGACAGACACTGGTTAGATTCATCCCGGTAAGCCACAGTCAAGTGGCAATACAGATTATTAGAAATGGATTGAATCAAGATGTGAGAGTTAGCCAATAAGGGGCTAGAACTAACAGGCCAGGCAGTGTTGAATTAATACAATTTCCATGTGGTTATTTCGGGGGTTAAGCTAGCTGGGTGGCAGGATGTAGCCTGCCCCTGTCATACTACACTGCTGTATAAGCTAATACCAACTCCACAGCCCTGCCTGCTTGCTCTGCCCAGTCCAACATGGCAGAGGTATGTTCACCGCCTCTGTGAGCCATCTCACAGCTGCAGCTCCAGCGATGCAGCAGATCCATGTCACCATTAAACAATTAGTAGCACACTGCTCAGAAGCCCCATTGCAGTGCAGGACCTCCCCAATGGGTCAGAGTTCATGCTGCCAGCAAGAATCAGGAAGCTGCCATTTCTTAAAGGAACTGCACCACTGCTTGCAGCCCACAAACAGAGCCTGTTTGAAAAAAATGTGGCTACCTAGAAGCTGTGCTTAACTCCTTTTTTTTTGTTGTTTAGAATATCCTCCCAAGCTCTCTCAGGTTTTACATGGACGTAGCTGACCCACATTGATGCACCATTTGTAAGTGGAGACTGCTTGTTGGTTCATTTTCTGACTACTTAGACCCAAATAATCTCAAAGAAACTATATTAATTACAATGCTGTTTGCCCTATTAGCTCAGACTTCTTATTAACTAACTCTTACATTTTAAATTAACCCATTTCTTTTAATCTCTGTATCACCACGAGGCTGTGGCCTTCCAATAAGCTTTTTGGTGTCTTTCTCCCTCGACAGCTACATGGCATCTCTTTGACTCCACCTACTCTCCCTATGTATCTCTTCCAGACTGGCTATATTCTGCCCTGATATAGGTCAAAGCATCTTTATTCATTAACCAATAAGAGCAACACATATACAGTAGGACATCTCATATAACTGATGCATGTTTTAGAGGTATTGAGCCTGACCTTTGGTTCACAATCTCAGAAAGTTAGGGAGGATTGATTAGCCTAGAATGTGATGTAGTGATAATAGAGGTGGTGGAATTTGGACTGAAGAGCCACATGGGAATTGACCAGCCTCTATCCAGAGCTATGTCTGTAAAATAGGGATATTGAAACCTATCCTTTTTTTATTGTGTGAGGATTTGTAAATTGGTACAAGGAAGTGGTCAATAAAATGCTTCATTTTTTCAATAATAATGTTGTCAATGAAGTCATTAAAATCTTTTTTTTCATTTGTTAATTACAGATCTGAAGTGAGTCTGCTTTTATTTCCTTCACATTAAGCCAAGCATGAAATTTCACAGTGATTTCTGGGGTGGGGCAGAAGGAAAGTGTATTCAGAATGATGGAGGCCACAGCCTGGCTGGCCTGAGAAGGTGCAAGCAGTGGGGCTCACTGGGGAAGCTGGAGGAGCATCGACTGCCCCGCTGGCAGGTAGGTGATGTTCCCAGAGTGAGAGAGCTGGTAAGCAATGTCCTCGGCTGCTTCCAGCTTCCGCAGCTCAATCAGGCCATCGCCTGCCATGGCCAGGGAGTTGGCGATCAGCTCGGCTGCCTTGGAGTCGCCCTCAGCAGAGATGATGGCTGCCTTCTCCGCCCTCTCCGCTTCCTGCTGAGCCACCTGTTTGGCTTCCACTGCTTCAGTGAACTCCTTCACGAAGGTCAGATGTGTCAAGGACACGTCATCCAGGATGAGTCCAAATGTTGCTACTCTCTCTGTGAGGTCATCACTCACCTGCTGAGAGACCAGCTCCCGCTGGGTGATCAATTCTCCAGCATCAATGTGAGCCACCACCGATTTGAGGATCTCTGTGGTGATGGAAGGCAGCACCCGCTCATCATAGTCCTGGCCGAAGCTGGTGTAGATACGAGGGAGCTGGCTGGCCTCCTACAGGAAGAGGATGTGTAGTGTGATGTTGACGTTCTGCAAATCTTTGCTTCCAGTGATGACTGGTACATTCCGTGGTTATGAGCGGCAGTCAAAGATAATTGGTTTCTGTACCAAGGGATGAGAAAGTGAGTCCCTTCCCCTACCACGATGTCCTGTACTCCATGGAATCAGTCAAAGATGACAGCTCTGTGCCCAGTATCCACATTATACAAGGCAGAGTTCACCATGCCTCCTACCACTGCTAAAGCCAGGCTGAACTTCCTGATAGACTCAAACACTTTGGCAGCCATGATTCCTTCTGTTGCACCCACTCACACCTGCTTCCACTCTGACCTCCACGTGAATTCCCCCATTAAAATCTTAAGGACCCTTCTGTGTACACCCCAAAGTGTTTTCATGCCCAGGACGCTCTTCCAGAAGCATCATTCTACTGCCACCCCTTCTCCACCAAGATGCCCCAATCTCGGGGTTACAACTGAGTGAGCCATGGAGTCTGGCTGTTACTCATCATCCATCGCTTGATCAATGACCACAGAGATCTCCTGATTAAAAAGGTGGCCAAGAAACATGTTGACTATTAGCAGAGCCAATAAGATTAATTTTCTCTTAAAATAAAGATGTGGACTCATTAGGACAGAGGTGGGTAATGAAATTAAGAGGTAAAAGATGTGGAGTCAGGGAGAAAGTCGGAGAGAAGGAAGCCAAACAGAGCAGATTTAGAATTCTGTTTGAGTTCTGATTATCCGTAGTCCCTTACACCAAAATTTACTTTCTGTGCCTCTGCATTCTTGCACTGCACACAGCAGAAGAAACATATACATCCATGTGGTTTGAAGAATAAAGACACATGCTATGTGAGGAGATGTAAAATTCAAGTTCAACCTTACATAAAGCCACAGAGATGCCATGTGGCCATCACTCTGACTTCCTCCATAACCTGTTCTGAATCAGCCACTCTCTCCTTAGCTATGAGATTGCCTGGGCAGCCACAAAGGCTCTACTACAACATGAGGTTCTGATACTTCCTGCCTTCAAGGCTTTCTGAGGTAAGCTGAGGATTGGGTTGTGGGCTCCAGTAGAATCCAACCAGAGGCATCCCGCTTCCTCAGGCTTCAATAAAAACCTCTCTTGGTGCTTATGCCCTCTATCCCCTGATGCCTAGAGAAGAAATAGAGACATGCAATCAGCCAAAGAAAGGCGGCTAAATATAGTCTTTGTCAGATTAATATCCCCAGGATTACTCATGACTCCTTCAGAGTGAAACAAAGATCACGTGCCGCCTGACAACCACCCATCTGGCCTGAGAAGACTCGCCATATGGATGGTTCTCGCTAATTATAGTTAAACACCGAGGGGAGGGGTTCCAGTCTGGAGGCTCCGGAGGCCAGAAGTTCCCCGATTCCCCCTTTCTGGAGCTCATGAAAAGGCTCCAGTAGTTACTGTTCCCAGGCTCCTCCAGAGACTTTCAGGTAACTCTTAGCCTCCGTAGAACTGACTTTCACTAAACTCACAGGTGGGGAAGTAACCTTCATCTTTCTCTGTTAACAAAGTTCATCAATAGCGGCTCCTATCTAAGACACCAGTCAAGATTCTGCATCATGGAGGAATCCAAAGAAACAACTGATAATTTGATGAAGGTACATTTTGCTGCTACTAAGGACTTAATCTTCATCTACTGCCTGGTGATTTATGTGAAAGATACAGGGAATGTTGGTACTTTTGCTAGTCCCAGGCAAATGACACTCAGTGAATCAATCCAGTTCCAGAGAAGAATTTCCTAGCAACCTAAAGCATTGTTTTCTTAAAATAAATGCAGATGGCCTCTGCCCATCTGCGATGGCTAATGTGACTGCCTGCGTGATGAAACTCTAGAATCATCTAGGAGGCAAACTTCTGTGCCTGTCAGTAAGGGGTAGCTGATTTAAATGTGTATGGCATTGATCTGTGAGCTATTCAGAAGGGGAAGGAGAACTGAGGCCAGCTCTCTTCTTCCTGACTGTGGATGTCATGTGACCCGCTGCCCAACTCCAGCTGTCAGACTCTGGGGCAAATAAAAGTCCACTTCCTTTCTTGAATTGTTCTCATTTTACACCGCCTCACAGTAAGAGGAGGAGTAATACACCATCCCAAGGTTGTGGATTTCATTCCCAGCAGAGAGAATGGGAGAAGAACGAGAAGGAGGAAAAAAGGCAGAGAGAGGGAAGGAGGGTACCTATGCTTGCCTTTAAACAACTCCTGAGAGCCATGAGTCTGTGTGGGCAAGGAAATGCGGAATACCCAATTCAAGGGTGATCATTTCATTTTGCCTTCACTTTTTATCTGTACCTGGACTCCCATTCTTTAGGTACAAATCATTGTTCTACTGACAATACCAAAGTAGGACATTCTCCCTGCAGGACTCAAGCCCTCGTGGTCTCACAAGGCAGAGGGCGGTGTATGTGGCGCAAGCTCACGTGGCTCTCAGTGCTCATGAACTGACCTAGTTTTCTCACAAACGTGCCCACAAAACTACTAATAAAAACAATAATAAAGGCATGAGGAGAAATGAATGCTGATGCTCGAGAGTTGTGGAGGTAATAGATGTGGGAGGGGGGCTCATTAGTGGGAGACTATACCCTGGGTGTCAAGGGCCACCTCGGTCCAGCCAGGCTGCAGTCACCATTTACTAACGAGCGGTGAGTAGACATTTGCAGAGACACTCTCCACCAGTGTAGGCAAACGGGAGTCTCCATTTATTCATGGTGCCGCATTTTAATGAACAGTAGCAAGTTCTAGTGTTTTTAAACAAGGCACTGCTTTCATTATGGCTATTCTGAAGTTACAGGATGCAGTCCCAGCATTCCCTAGAGGTTCCTGTCAGCTGAGGAAGGGAGCTTCCCTTCAGCACCAGCAACACTGAGGTAAGCTGATCAAGACAGGCTTGGCATTTCAGAATACTAATGGCATTGGAATCCTTTGGATTCAGCATTACTTGAGTCATTTGATGTCCCTAAACGTCCCTGCATCATAACACATGCCATTTTGCTTAAGGCCATACGAGAGATGACACTATCCCAGCTCTTTACTTACAGTCTATGTTATCGTCCTTTTGCTTTCAACTGAACCTGGGGAGCATCCTTAAAACGTTTACTTCTGGTCCCCAAAGTGAGCTCACATCAGCAACAGGCTGTGGAGTTGGCTCCTGCTTTCTCTGTCTTGCAACTTTACTTTTGAGTTTGAGTATTACAGCTTCTGTCTTTTTCTGCTCATTGCTTCCAGGGCATGGAGGAGAGGCTGTGTCCTAAGTGATGAGATGAGAATTGTATTTTCTGTAATTTCTAACATCTGTGATCTACCAGAGCCTCAGCTGACTGATGCTTAGTTTGCATTCACTAGGTGATTATAGTGCAAGTACTCTCTCCC
This sequence comes from Alexandromys fortis, assembly GCF_014885135.2. Lineage (NCBI taxonomy): Eukaryota > Metazoa > Chordata > Mammalia > Rodentia > Cricetidae > Alexandromys > Alexandromys fortis. Next base: position 20,677 of record NW_026068126.1, read on the forward strand.
AGTACTTGGAATACATGATAGAATGAGAAGAAAACCACGATAAGAGAAGAACAAAAGGCACATTATTTTCCTACGTGTGCTTGGGCTAGATTTCTGTCAGAGTTGGTAACCTGGCAATTTAATAGGTGGGAAGAATGTTCATCAAACTTCAGAAAGTACATGTATAATTTAGGGCCATTCAGTACAGGGAATTACAGGGAGGGACTGGAGAGAGCACGTATGAGAGAGAGAATGGCTGAGAGAAAACCAGTGTCACTGCTGAGCCTCCTCCTGCAGTTTATGGAGACTGTCAGCTACTAACAATCTAAATAACTCATTTCCAGACCAGGAGTTTATAACTGAAGCAGAAAATGCCAGAAATCAATCCCTTGTTGTGACATTATTTTTTTCTTTTTCCTGAAACTAGGACACAGCTGCATCTGTATGCTTGTCATGGTAGGAAGTAGCATGCGTCCGGGGCTGATAGGCGCTTTAGCTATACTGATAGTTCCAAAGACTGTTTTGGGGAGAGATCCCACAGTTCATTTGAGAAGGACTGAAAAGGAACAAGGAGACAGAGGAGCTATTGGCACATCCCAATAGCAAGGGCTCTGGGACCTGACATCTTAACTGGAATCCTGATTCCTCTGGGTACTGTCTGTGTTTTCTCAACTATGAAATCCATCTCCCTGGGCCTCACTTTCCTTACCAGTACATTAGACACAACAATAGCACCAATATTGTGAGGAATTGTTAATTAAAGTAAATGGTGTCTTACGGTTCATTTTTAAAGTATACACAGAATTATAATCAATGAATGCAAGACCAAAAAGATGGCTCGTTGGGTAAAGTACAGATGTGCATGTCTGATGACCTGGATTCAATTACCTGGGTAAAGGTGGAAGCAGAGAACCAATTCCGCAGTAGCAACTGAGTTGTTTACACATACCATGGCACATGTACTCCACACACACACATCATGCATACATATACACACAATGATCATAAGTTAAAATTTTAAATGGATTCATGGATGATGATGATCTCAGTGATAGTTTTCTTCTTCAGACATATTTAGAGAGGTAGGAGAGGGAGAGAAGATGAGCAAGAAGAGGAGGTGTGTTGGGAGGAGGAGGAGAGTGGGGAGAAGGTGGAGGAAGAAAAGCAGGGAGGAAGAGAAGAGACAGAACAGAGTCTGGACTCTGAGGCCAACCAGATGGGCTTCGATTTCATGTCCACCCTGCATGCCTGTGAGTACCCTACCTACAATGCCTGATATCTCAGAGGCTTGCTATGCTGACTATGAAAGAGACAAGAGCACTACTTTAGCTGTGAGGTTGTTATCAGAGCAGTTTGTGGGAACACACCCATCTTAGCCCACCACAGCAATGTGTGGTTATCGACTAAGCATTCCTTTTATTTCTTTCAGGAGTTATAAATAATAATAAAACAATTACCCATTTAATAAGGGGGGTTGTGGGGTTTGGTGGGAAATATTGAAGAGTATGTAGACAATAGAACTTCTCATTCCTGATTTGTAATGTGCTCAACTTTTCATTTTGACTTCTATGAAACAGTAAGCATCTACTTCTACTTCTTGGGTTTACACTGATGTTGCGATGAGACCATTTACCAGCCTGGGTCCGTGGGACCTTTGAGGTAAATGGCAGCAACTGGTGCTGTCATCATTAGCAGTGTCCCGCAGGTTCATCTTTTCTGAAAACTCCCCTAAGGTGGCTTCTCAGCAACTGTTGTTCTCTTATACAACCTGACCCTTCTGTTATATGTTGTTTGAACAGGATGAACTCCTGGCCCAAACTGGACTAGTGTGACTCCGTCTTTGAAGCTGTAACCAGAAACTGAGTTATTCCTAATCATGAGCAGTGGTTCATCTATAGTGACCCTTTGGAAAGGAAAGTGTGAAATTCCCAACCCTCTCCCTACTTCAAGGATGCACAGGGCTCCCTGATGGCCTTCAGATAAGGTCCCAGCAAGTCTCACTTGAGTCATCATGGCCATTTCACATCTCATGTCATGCTATGTAAGTTTTCATTCCAGTGCTTACATGCTAGCCCTCTATGGCTTCTGAACTCACCAGGTGTGCTGCTAGACTTATTTGGAAAGAGAGAATTTCAATTAAGCAAATGTTCCCACAAGACTGCCTTGTGAGAAAACCTATGGGACATTTTCTTGATTGATGACTGATGTGGGAGGGTCCATCTCACTGTGGACAGTGCCACCTCTAGGCTGGTGTCCTGGATGCTATAAGAAAGCAGATGGAGGGCCGGGCGGTGGTGGCGCACACCTTTAATCCCAGCACTCGGGAGGCAGAGGCATGCGGATCTCTGGGAGTTGAGGCCAGCCTGGTCTACAAGAGCTAGTTCCAGGACAGGCACCAAAGCTACAGAGAAACCTTGTCTCGAAAAACAAAACAAAACAAAACAAAACAAAACAAAACAAAAGCAGATGGAGTAAATGAGGGAGAGCAAGCCAGTAAGCAGGGCTGTTCCAGGCATTAGTCCCTGACTCCAGGTTCCTGTTCTGTTTAACTTCCCTGAAGGATGAACTATAAGCTACAAAATGACATAAACCATTTCTGCCCCAAGATGCTATGACCATGACATTTTTGACAGCAGGTGTGCCTTGCAGAAAGACTTTCATCCGTTCTGTTGCCTCTACCTGGAACACCAGTACCTCTGCTCTTCCCCTTAAGATTCTGGTATTTCAGTGGACATACTATCAGCAGACCCTCTTAGATCTGCTCTACTGGGGCAACTTTGTCCATTCACCTTTGCACCAGGTACCTTCCTATAACACTAACCACACTATAATTACACATTTGTCTGCATAATTATTTGATCTAGATCTCTAGAACATTCTATACTCTCCTGGAATCAGGATCAGCTCTGTTTTTGTCTACTTATCTACATTTGTATTCGTGGCAAGGTGTCTGACTCATAGACTGTATTCAATAAATCCTTGCTTAACCAGTGGTAAAATCCAGCAATGGCCAGAACTGCATGTTGAGAGCACACAGAGCGGCTTTGCTGAGATTCTCAGAGCTGTCCTCTTCCCCACCTTCCTGATGCATGCATCCTTCTCTTCACATCTGCTGTCCACTCAGTGAAAGACCCTCCGCACCAGTTCATTTGATTTCTGCACTTAGTTTGATCTTGGGTAAGCGTGGTTTTCTCCTCTGCAACCCAATTCACTCTTTCATGTGAGTGGAGATGAAGAAAGTGCTAAGTGTTACACTGAGAGCACTCAACACGAAGATGAACAACACTGGTGGGGACAACAGCCACAGCTCTGGAAAGTGCCGAAGGTGTTCGTAGTCTAACAGCACTGTTATTTATGTCCTGGCTCAGCAGACTCTCCAGTCTGGCCAGGAAGTACCACTTCAGTTATTTCTAATCCTGGTAGGGTTCATCTTCACTTCTTATACTGTAATGGCTTCCCAAAACTTCCGAAGCCATCCCTTCGCTTAAACACTCTTTCCTCCCACAAACCCTACAGTGAATTAGTTACCTGGTCAAATGTAAATTGCTCCTCATAGAAGATGAAACATTGAAAGCATCCTATGAAGACCCTTATCTACACACCATATAGACATTTTGATTTTTCTTAAAACTTTAAAAAATATCACAGACTTTATGTCTGCCTCGCCACCAACCAAGTACTTCTCAGTGTTCAAAGTAGACCATTATCCACGTAGTGGCCATGGCCTCTGGATGTGCTTCTTTTTTTGGCTCTCCCTGAGCTCACACAAACATAAGACACCCGCGCACCATGGTACTGTGTATATGCAGATGTAACAAAATCCACAAAACAACTTCAAGAGTGAAAATACTTGTTTTGGCTCATGGCCTCCGAGTCCACGGCCACTTGGCACTGTGTAATTGTGGAATACAATGACTAAGGAGTATGGGCAGGGAAATCATTCATTTAGCTATGAGTATGAAGCAAGGCCAATACAGGAAGGCATAAGCCAAGGACACGCCCAAGGGATTTACTTCTTCCAAAGATCCCTCCTCCTACCTTTTACCACCTCCCAAGAATTTCACGAATCCTTGAATGATTGACCCATTCACTACATCAGACCCCTCAAGACCTAATTATCTCTGGGAATTTCACCACAGACACACCTAAAAGTGCATCTAATCATTTGGAGATCCCACCAATCCAACAAAAATGTCTCCCCCACCTGCCTACTTCCTCACAGATGACTTCAAAGCCACGCCTTCGTGATCTCTCCAGAGTGGCTAGATCCCTTCTCCAGTTGATCTCTGCCAGGTGCTCGTCTCATAAATGCAGTTCTCATATGTATTCTTGCACCTCCTCTGTAATTCAACTAGCATTTCAGGGCACTCTTGGAACTTACTATCACTGATCTCTGCCTCATCCTTCCACAGACTTACAGCTGTCATCTCCCTACCTCACGACTGCCAATTCCTTTCTGTTTGAATCTACTGAGTCACTGTAACAACCTTTAGCTTTGCTGTGACTTCACTCTGTTTACACTGCTTAAGCCTCTTCCCTCCTTTAGCAATCCTCTCGCCTTCCTACTCCTATTATGACCCTATTTAGCTCTCCAGGCCCATCACTAATAATAACTACTTCCAGGTGCCATGTACTTAGTGTCTCCTAAATAAGGAGACTTACTGTGTCTCCTCTCTCTCTCCGCCACACTTGCCTGGCACAATCCAGCCAGAGATAATGCAGCAAACCATACACCTTCTCTGTGTTACTCCTGAGCAGTAAAAATCATCAGAGAACATTCTAGGCTGCTGGTTACAGTGAGGGCTTTTCTCCCTGTGCACTTGTTTTGACATGCTCCAAAATCTAGGCAGCTTCATAAAGCCATTGGAATATTAAGAGTTACTGGATATAAAATGACTAAGCCATTCCACGCCACACAGACTGCCCTCAATGAGATGATTGTTATTGGTAGTAGTGTTGTCATTGTCATTAACCCACTCTCCACTTAGCTGATTCTTCATGGCTTGACTAATTTAGAAGTTGGAAAACTTTAGATGAGATTCCCCTCGTCTTGTTTCCAAGCACCCGGGCATCTCCACTGATCTTTTTTCTCTCTAGAAATTGTTTCTCAGCTTCCAAAGTCAACCTCTCAATGTATGATCTAGACTTGATACATTTCTTTTGAGAGTTTCATACATATGTGCACTGTCTTCTGACTCTGCTTATCTCCACCACTGTCTGCTAGATCTCTTTTCTTCCATCTGAAGCCCCTCCTCTTTGCAACTAGCCCTTCAGGGATACACCATCCATTAAAATTACATCCTCTTCCAGCAACCATTAAGAGTCAATACTTCTTGCAGAAAGCATGGAGCCTCATAGACACTTCCTGTGTTCATGATGGGATGTAGAAGGATACAGCTGTTGTGTGTCTTTAAGTTTTTTGCATGCTTTTATTGTCCCTCTCTCCTCATTGTAACATATGCAAATGCCGGTCATGTGCTGTACTGATGTGTGCGTCACAATTTTTCATGCCCCAGGCTCAAGACAATCCCTCAAATAAGGAACTGAATGTATGTTTGACAAAATTGCATGGGATATTTAACCTGTAGGTCAATAAAAATTTGGTCTAGAAGGCGAGCAACTATCAACTGCTCTAAAATAAAAGGGGTAATCCCATAATTAAAGTCTCAGTTGACTCAAGGTTTTATACCCTGACAGCCATTTCCTTCAGAGTTGCAATTCATTATCCCCAAAGCAATTTAGTTCTGGTGCTTACGTTTCCAAAGTATAAGAACTTCCCTGGCAGAAAGGGCAACTGAATTAATTGCATTAGGCACAGTGATCTTTAATTAAATCAATAGGAGAGCATCCATAAACATCTTGGGAAGTGTTCGCTTCATTGGTTGGGCTTTCCGAGAAGCCCTAGCATCAATACTAATCCATAAGAAAGTGCTTAGAACAACATGGTGTCTTAACAATGAAATGATAATTTGGTTGAAATTAATCATTGTTGTCATAATGTGAAAGCAAAAACAAATCAGCTTGCAAAACTAATCCGGAGCATTAAAGAGTGTGCCCTTCTCTGCCACAGCCTGAGGATTACACTGAGTTCCACAGCTCATGACTTGTTAATGGCAGAGATCAAAGACAATTTCATCAACGTGTGCTGTCACTCAAAGGGAAGTTCTAGAGTGATTTACCAGCAGTGTGATCACCTGGGAAGCCCGCTGTGAGAGTCACAGGTGGAAACAGCTTTTCTGCTGGCATTGTGAGGAACAAGTGGAGGGAGGGGTTGTTTGAGACCTAGACAATAGGTCAAGATTTGGTTCTCACTGAGTTACTGGTTATATAACAATCTATCTTTAAAGTAGTGTGTGTGTGCAGACATGCACACATGTGTGTGATACTACCCAAAGATTACTATGCACCAGGGATTGTTCCAATGAAGATAAAATTCCTTTTCTTAAATTTCTTCTTCCTTTTTTCTTCAGATTTGTCAAAAATTTCAAAATTATTTTCTAGCAATCACATCTTTGCAACATGGTGCAGCTACATGCAAATATGAAAATGTGGTTATTACACCGACAGTCATGGTAGCCATGGAAATGATGACGGTTGCAACAGCAGTAACGTGACTGCAGTTCTTACTAGATTTGTGTCATCTTCCAAGCTTAATGCTAATTCTCATGGCAAATACTACCATTCTTGGGATTTTATAAATGGAGACAGACAAGGCCCAAAGAGGTGAAATTATGTGCTCCAAGATATACAATCAATAAATGACAGAACCCAAGTTCAAGCCATGAAGCACAGCAAGTCCTATGTTCTTGGGAAGACACTACAATAAGGAACGCAAAGGAGGCATTCATTCTCATGGCTTCCTTGACCAGAAAATGCCAAATGTCCAACAATCTGTTCAATCCACAGATAGAGACAAAGGATCAGAAATCTTTGGTGCATGTGGAAACTGGGAGGAAGTGGCCAGAAGCCAGCCTTGGGAGTGACACAGCTCTGAGTGACCCCCTCTTCCATGATGAGAGGATGGTCCCTACAGCTTGTAGAGAACTTGAGAACTGCAGTTCACTTGTGTCTCTTCACCATATTGGGCTTTGACTTTTAGTCCCATTCAACGTGATATGGTTTGTAAGTCTCTGGTTCAGACTGCCTCCTCCTCTCTGCCTTGAAAATAACCATAATAAAACAGCACATTGCAGTTAGTTTCCTCTTAATCATTTCCCTGGTGAAATGAGTGAAAAAAGCATAGTGTCTGGTTGTATTTATAATTCTGGTTCCTTATTATAAAGGAATTTTGTCTTTTCACTTCATCTCCTGGAGCTTATAGGAAGCAAGGACTAAGCCTCAAATTCATCTTTCCTCTGATCTTCTGGCAATCTCCTTCCAAGAGAAATCACACAGTGCAATGTCAGTGCCTGCTTACACTTACAGACAGCTTGAGAATTTATACGAGAGTCCCCGGCAGCCACATGTCTCTGCTTTCAGATAATAGTGTAGAGAAAATAGCTGTTAAGGATGGGCAAGCTGGGAAGCTTGAGGACTTCCCTTAAAAGAACTTTGAGTATCTAGATGAAGAAATGTTACTAAAGTGGACCTAGCCTAGCTATAATTCTGAAGTATATTATCAATGGATGGCATAACTTATTTTTAGATGGTACTGATTTATATTAAACTACTAGGTCATTTCTAGAACAATTTGGTTCCTTAAAAGAAAATCCACCCCAGCAAGACAAATATTAAATCTCTTGCCTCAAGAGCATGTTACCTGGAGAGATGAAATGATCACCACCAATCAGTGAGCTTCAAGGTAGCTATCAACTTAAACTTTCCCACTGCCTAGCACTCACTACATCTCAAGCATCTATAGTATCAATAGCATGATGAGCCAAAAGGACAGAGATCTCAAAAAAGCCACCTCTGAGTTCTTTAGAAATTGAAAAACCAGCCTAGAGACGGCAGCAGGGTCTGGAGAAATGCCTTAGCAGTTAAAAGTGCTTGCTGCTCTTCCCGAAGACCTGATTCAGTTCCTGGCACCCCTCTCATGTGGCTCACCTGCAATTCCAGCTCCAGGGGAGTTTATACTCTCTGCTGGCCTCACATGCACGCATGTGTACACGTGTGCACACATACACACACACATGTACATATACACATGCACACACTAAAACATACATTGATAAATACTGAAGTGGCTGGAGTTACAGGGAACAGAATCTGTAGGTGTGAATGTGACTTTACCAGGGCCAAGGAGCCAGGATCCCAGGGACCAATAATAGAGACAGAAGACAGGTACCAAGAATCAACCAACCTACTGCTGGGATTTCCAGTTCATCGATAGCTGAAGTGTTTCTGTTTAACACATGTTTTTTGGTTAATATGACTTGGCATTCAGCTTGGAGCCATACACCTTCTTACCATGTCTGGAAGCTTAAACGCCAGCATCTGATACACACATATTGTATGCTTGTCACCTAGAGAGGTGCTGCTGTATAGATGGTGTATATCTTGCCAGGATGATCTTAGAACCATGATGTTGTGTGGATGGATCTTGTGGAGTGCTGGTCACTTTCATTTCTTTTGATAAGGAGATAAATGGTCTCCTTTCTTCTTGGGGGGGGGGGACGGACACAGTCACATAGAAGTTAAGAGGTCTGTTAGCAGCAGCGTCTGAGAAAGTTCCTGTGTAGCCAATTTTATGTGTCAGCTTGACTGGGTTACAGGGTACCCTGACGGCTATAAGACATCCTTTCTGGCGCATCTACAAATCTGTTCCTGGAAGAGATGGCATCCAAGTCAGGGGCTGTGACTGAAAGGCATAGTAGGCAATGGCCAATCAGCTGGGAACTAATAGAGCTAAAAGCAAAGGAAGGGCAATTGGACCCCTCATGTCTGGAGCTCAGACACTCTTGCTCTCATGCTCCTGGGTGATAAAGCCTCAGTTCATCTTCAGACTCCAGGGCCTACAGCATCTCAGGTCGTTGGCTTGGACCGATAGTGCCAGCATCCCTGGTTCTAGAGCTTGGAATTTGCACTTAGCCACACTAGTTCTCTCCAGTTCTCTGCCTAGAATGTGGTTTATCTTAGGACCACCCACCTTCCAAATGCCCGCTCCTAAATCACTTCCTCTCCCTCTAACAATGCATGTATTCATTTATATCTACATAGTTTACATACTTGGGTATATCATACATATTTACTTGTTTTATATATCTATATACATCATATATATATATATATCTTATATACTTATATTTATAGCATATTCTTATATATTTTGTGTTCTTATATACCACATATGGTCTTATCCATATTTATACATTCCTATACACATATACATATGTATTGTTGGTTGATTTCTACTCCTTACTATTTTGGTTCTTTGTTCTTTGGGGGCCCACCACCCAGCTCCCAACTAAAGACATGGAGACTTATTCTTTCTTATGAATGCCCGACCTTAGCTTGGCTTGTTTCTAGTAAACTTGTGTTAAATTATCCTGACTACTTTTGCCTCTGGGATTTTTCCTTTTCTTACTTCTGTGTATCTTACTTTCATTCTTACTCCATGACTGACTGTGTGACTATGTGGCTGTGTGCCTGTGAGGTTGTGTGTCTGGGTGGCTGGGTGCCTGGGTGACTGTGTGGCTATGTGGTTGTGTGACTGGATGGCTGGGTAACTATGTAATTGGGTGGCTATGTGGCTGGGTGGCTGTGTGATTGGGTGGATGTGTGGCTGGGTTGCTGTGTGATTGGGTGGCTGAGTGGCTATGTGGTTGTATGACTGTGTAGCTGTGTGGCTGTGTGGTTGTATGACTGGATGGCTGTCCCCTGGGGTCTTCTTTTCCTCCTTTTCTTGTTCCTTAATTCTCTCTCTCAGATTTCTCTTCCTATTATTCTCTCTGCCTGCAAGCCCTGCCTATCCTTTCTCCTGCCTTGCTATTGGCCATTCAGCCCTTTGTTAGACTAATTGGGTATTTTAGACAGGTACAGTAATACAGCTTCACAGAGTTAAACAAATGCAACATAAAAGAATGCAACACACCTCACATCATTAAACAAATGTTCCATAGCATAAACAAATGTAGCATATCTTAAAATAATATTCTACAAAACATATGTGTGTGCACAAGACATGTATGTTTTATATGTATGTGTGTGTATTTATACTGTATATATGTATATGTCACTCACCACTGTTCTGTGTTTCAAAGGAGGCTACCTAGGTAGGCAAAAAGACTTTGAGACAACTGCTATGTATCCACTTTGACTAATACTTCACCCCCACTGATAAAGACATACAGCCACTGAATTGAGCTCTATTTTTGTCCAGACTCAGGTTCAGCCTTAGACAGCCATGTTTGGGATTGTGAGCCTGTGGATCTGCATCCTCTTTGCAGGCATGCACAGATAAGGTGAGCCTTAGATGTCCTTTGCACACCAGAGTCCCTTCAGGTTCCCGAGTTATGTTCATTTTGAAAGAGAAAGAGAAAGTGCTGACATATGAACTTGGGATGACTCATTTCTCCTCATTGCACTGAGACCCTCTTTATTCTTTTCAAACTTGTTTGGCAAGACTTAGGTTTACACAGAACCCGCCTTTTCCAGGGCATACAAGTATAGTATTGTCTACAACAGTGCTTCCTAGAGCTACAGAAAGCTTTCAGATCTGCCCAGCAACAGCAATGGCACTGTCTTGCTTAACTGATAAACAGAGACTATGCTGACTCCTTTGCATTGATATTTTAATATCAATTTTCTCAATCCATTTTTGTGAAAAATCCTTATTCTGTACATGAAGAAATTAAGAATCAGGAACTTGCCCAACGGTAACACAGCAAACATCTTTGAACAGGACTCAAATCCAGACCGATGTCACTCAACACCCAGTTTCTTGGTCACTTCTTCCACTGTTCCAGCAGCCACTTTTCTTTCCTGCTCTAACAGAGGCCACCCAGAAGACAGACAACGTCTCTGTTACTATCAGCTTCCTCAAGGCAAGAAAAATGGGCACAGATTCCAGGAACTTGTGGCCTGGGATCAGCAAAAGTAGAGGAAGCAGCAGACAGGGCCCCCAGGTGATGAGAACAGTCTGAGGGCTGTTGATATACAGACAAAAGCTAGGACCATTTTCTAGCCAGGCCAGCTGCTGACACCCTCCCTGTTCCTTCTAGATGCTGAAGCTTTAAGGAAGAGAAGCCAGCACGTACTCACTTGCTGCATGTATCCTTAAGTACTACCTAGTCACCAGGGAAAGCTGTATTTCTCCTCCTTCCACTTGGGAAGATGACATTGTGTTAGGATAATTATGCATCACCCTTTGATCTGTCTCTATCTACAAAGCATAAACATCGTCAGCTGGTGATGTCTGACTGCTTGGATATTTCAGGTTTATGCTTTGAATAACACAAGGCTTGGTTGTTCACATCGGTAAATAATTTACTCTAGTCTGAAATAAGAGCTCCAGGCAAGAAACATCAGCTCAAACACAGGCAACAGCAGTAGGAGAGCAAGCACACTGCTCTCTGAGAAAGGCTTTTCCAGATCCACTGTTGCAGGGAGGGAGGGAGGAACAACAGCCTGCGCATCCACCAAGCTTCTTCTGGCTGTGGCTCAGTCTAAAGGCTTTGGCAGCATCAAAACAGGCTGGAAAGGGGGTGTCAGTTGGAAGTATGGAGAGGAGATGCAAGGGCTACAGGATAGTCCCTTCAGACTTTATGCCTCAACATTTTCTCAGCCCAAGCACTCAACCATACCTACACAGAGGAGCAACACTCCTTTCTTACCTTCCTTAAGAAGCCGCTCCTCTGATGCTGAAGAAATGGCTCAGTGGCTCAGGATGCTTACTGCGTTTGCAGAAGCCATGGGTTCCTAGCATCCACATGGTGGTTTACAATTCTTTGGCTGTCATTCCAGTTCCAGGGGATTTGGTGCAATCGTCTGGCCTCTGCAAATACCAGGCACACCAGTAGTGGTGCACTTACATACATGCAGAGGAAATACTCATACATATAAAATGAAAGTAAATAGATCTGTTATAACACCCACAGTGAGCATCAGGACGGCAGAATAGTGAGAGAAGGAAGCATATGCTCTGATTACCTGGTGTGGGACAATTCTGTCAATTATATTTTAAATAAATGTTGATTGTCCAGAATCAGGAAGGACAACCAGACAGAAAGTAGAGGTGGGGTGATGAGAACAGGAGAATTCTGGAAAGAAGAAAGTTTATTCTGCAATCCTGACCCAGTCACAGAAGGAGCAAGATGTGACTGCCTCGCTGAATAAGGTACCAAGCCATGTGACTAACATAGGCAAGAATAATGGGCTAATATAAGTTATAAGAGTTAATAAGAAGTCTGAGCTACTAGGCCAATCAGTTTATAGTTAATGTAGACCTCTGTGTGATTTCTTGGGGACCTGGTGGGACAGAAAACCTCAGGCAACTGTTACCTTTTTACTTGTACCTGAGGCAGAAGAGATGGCAACACTCGGGGTTTCCTAGGCTTTGGGAGTTGGTGGCTGCTTCCTGAGCCAGAAGGCAGGGTCTGCAATCTGCTGTAATTGAGTTCAGTCCACAGAAAAGTGTGTAGAATGGACAAGAAGCTGACACAATGCATGAACACGTTATCAGTGGCTGCTGCTGTGAAGGGTGTGGCGGCTCAAGGCAGCACCGCCTTGTTATCACATAAACATGATCTCAGTGTCTTGGGTGATGCTGTATGATCCTGAAGATCAGGAGAATCACAGCATGCCTCTGTGATGAATGCAACCCCATTTGAAAAAGAATCTGCCTTTTTCAGACAAATCTTTCCTAAAGTGGGAAGAGAGTCAGCTGACATCACTCTGTTTGATTGGACCTCACTATACAAGAGGCTGAGATGAGAAACATTCAAACATCAAGGAAATAAAAAGCTTCATTGGTTGGTGACATCTACTTGGGATAGACAGGAAGGAGCAGCGTGCTGTGCTATTTGCCTGCAGGTTTGAAGACCAACATCTGGTATAGACTTTTGGAAAGTAATCTCTCTCTCTCTCTCTTTCTCTCTCTCTCTCTCTCTCTCTCTCTCTCTCTCTCTCTCTCTCTCTCTCTCTCACACACACACACACACACCTACTCAGTATCAATTGATGTGAAATAATCTATGAACATGTAGTGTAGTTGAAGGTAGAAACAAATAAATGTTCAAGCCATCTCATTCTCCCTCTCTGTTCTGTAGAAACCAAGAGTCCTGAGAATTCTGTTCTTTTCAGACCTCTCAGGACAAACTCAGCGGCATCCCGAGTGCTTCAGCCCGGGAGTGGGAAGCCCAGATGAGGACAAGAGGAAAAGCCCCCTCCCTCACGTAATGCCTGACTTACTTCAGATGGTCAAGGGTTGTGTGTTCCGGTGTCAAGAGCAGCTGTACACCGCTGCTGTTTCTGCATAGCAGTGAAACATTCACAATATTGTTGACGGCTGCAGAACAGGGTGTTTTCAGGACCAGTCAGAAGGAAGCCATCAGAACAAAAGAGCTCAGGGGGCAGTGTGTAGTGCTAAGCCAGCAGATGGCAGAAGGAATGTCTGCAGTTCCTCCTCTGAGGCCAGAAGCCTGGACCGCTAATGGCTCCGTACTCCTAGGAGGAAACTGAACACTGCAGTTCCCATCCATTGAACTCTAAACAGTGATGGATATCTCATTTCAGAGTCTCCATGGCTGTGTTTTTTTTTTTTTTTTGAATTTAAATGCACTTTATTTTTAGACAACCTACACGACATGTTTTTTCTTTAAAGAAAAAAATAAAGGAAAAGAGAAAACCAATGTCTCCACTCCAGATAAATCATGGTCAAAATAAGAGCTCAAGGTGACATCCGTCCCATTTGTCCTAAGTCCTGGTGTTGTATGGATGGGAAGCAGCAGCCGGTTATGGTGACAGGTGATAGATCCAATTTGTTAACATTTCTCCATCTCTAGGCCATCCTTGAAGAAAATCATGTATGGAGTCACGCCATCTTCACGGTAGTCCAGGAGAGCAACCATGCCATCTGGATTCATGTTCTCACCAATAAAAAACTGGTAGTTATTGAAATTAGCAAGGAGGTGCTTAATTTGCTCTGGAGCCCCAGTCATAAAAGGCTTTACTCTTTCTGGTTTCTGTTCTTCAAGTTTGCCTTTGAGTGATTTCATGTAATCTTTGATGTACTTTTTGTAGGCCTCTTTTGTGAAGCTGGTTTCTTGTAAGTGGTGGTTCATGACAATGTCAACACCAGTGACTACTGTGCTTTCGGTACCTTCGCCCTCTGGGCCTTCAGCGGAAGCATTCCCACCAATGAGCGAGTCATCGATGTTACCCTCTGTTCTACTGACCATCTTGCCCTCCACCTCCAGGCACAGCCCGTCTGCTATCTCCCGGATCTTGTAGATGTCGGAGAACAGCTCGTCATGGCTGATGATGTCCCGGTAGATGATCATGGTGGCGTCTGGGGACGGCGGCGCTAGCCTGACAGCGCGGAGCGAGTGCGGTGCAGCCGGAGCTGCGCTCGGGGGGAGGGGTGAGCGGGGAGCGGGCGGAAAAGCGGCTGTGTTCTTTATTCTGACAGAGAATCTATGTTCCTTTTTCAATGTGTATTTTTAGGTCCTAGTCCTAATTCCAGCAATTAGTGCTGGGGTGAATAGGGGCATTAATGCCATTTCCACTCTCCCCTTACTAGAATTCTTTGCTGAAGGCTGACTACATAGAGAGGTGGCCCACTGTGTAGATTATGTCTAATATGACCCTCACACCCCAATTTAACACCTACACTTCCCCTATCTGATCCCTAAGTCATACCTTAAATGACAATGGAAAGATTTACACATTTTAGGATTTCTTTAAAATTTGAAGTTTATTATTTACTTATCTTTTCCTAGCAGATGTTGTGGGTTCTTACATCTCATTCCTCTGGGAAGAGAGATTCACTTTCCATTGGTTCCCAAATTACTGGAGTCTAGTGAGACACAGCGCCCCTATGCATGCTGCAGGACATTGATTTAGAACACATTGGTAGTAAGGGACCAGTGAAAAATTCCTGATGAGCCTGGACTCTGGAGTAGGTGGACTCTCCTGTGCACACCTGACTTGTACAGTAGCTGAGGGGTTTGGGAAGCAGCGCACCCTGAGTCTTATGCTTCATGGCAATGGAAGTCACTCAGCTGATGAATTGGGCAACATTGAGTTTGGGTGTGGCGGGAACTGAACCAGAGCCTACTCTGCTCCAGTCCACTCTTTTCTGTCTCCAAATATTGCATGCCCTGTGTGCTATACAGTTAGCCCTGGGAACTACAACCAAGAAATGGAGGCAACTATGTGGAGGCTCAAAAATGTGAACCTATTCCACCTTGTCAGAAGGTCAGAGAGTTTGACCTAAGGTGTGGTTGCTTGGTGTTCAGGACATTAAGATGGCCCAAAGAAGTAAGTCCACTTTACCTTGACCA
This sequence comes from Alexandromys fortis, assembly GCF_014885135.2. Lineage (NCBI taxonomy): Eukaryota > Metazoa > Chordata > Mammalia > Rodentia > Cricetidae > Alexandromys > Alexandromys fortis. The sequence continues at coordinate 36,099 of NW_026068126.1, forward strand.
AACGAGAATTCAAATATACTTCTGCTCCTTTTTTTGAAATAGGAGGTTTGATCTAAGAAGTAGGGTCAGGATACTTGGTCTAGGGTGTGTTCACTGCCTACACAACAGATTGTTTTTCTCAAGAAATAATAACTTGATGAAGCATAACTGTTCTGGTTGTCCTTTGTATCATGTTAAAGCAGTCTTTTGCCTTCTTCCCTATTTATATTGGGGTATAAAAGTGTATGGAAAATTACACATGGGCAGACTCAGAATTCAGAAGTCAGAAGAAGAATTCAGTATGCAAGAGGTGCTGAGTTGCCCTCCCGATACTATCCTGTGTCTCTGTAATTCTTTCTTATCTCTGTTCCTCATACCTAGCATTTCTAATCCTCGTGCCCTTACCCTGGAACGTGTGAACCCACAGTGGCTAGGATGGTGGCAGAAGTCACCCCCAAAAGGTGGCACACAACACAACTAGATGAGGCCAAGACCACTCAGAGAACTGTCATGTATACAGGGCCCAATTCTTTCTTGCAGCTGAGTCTCACCTACATAGTCCCAGTTCATTCCAGTCACAGTATGTTTCTGTCAAGATATTTTATCAAGAAATGGTCCTAACTAACTCCTGCCACACATGGGTGGAATTTGGAAGTGCAACAAGCTTGCAGCAACAGCTCAAAGTTCAGCCAATGGAAGTGAGTCCCTGCCTTTGGCTTTTAAAGAAACATTCTGGGCTCCATCCTGCCTGACTCCTCAGAAGGATACCCAGAGAGATGTCTCTCTTGCTCCCAGCAGTAGCTACTTGTGCCTAAGCAGCCCATCCCACACTGCTCTACTTGACACACACCTCAGGCATCCCCTGGTCTATCATCTCCTGACAGTTTTCCCTTCTTACATCCTGGTATACCTTCTGTTTCATACTAATGATTTCTTGGTTGAATGGACCTTCATGTAAACCCTTAGTTTCTCTATGTATGAATGTATAGATTCACATATAATTGTTCTATATTGTTTATCATTAGTAAATACATATTAAAAAATTATGAGTGTTGAAGCCAGAAATGCTGAATGTCACATTTCATTCAGCTTTCACTGGCTAGTTTTGTGGCACTGAGAAATCCACTTAATGTTTCTAAGCCTTGGTTCCACATCTGTGAGGCACAGATAGACAGTTTCTGTGTTGTAGATTTGTGGGGAGAGGCAAAGGAGATAATGTCCCATGTTAAGACATCCTTCAGGTTTCTGCTGTAAGTGTTTGACATTCTTTATTAGCTGCAGCAATAGTTACAGCCGCAGTGTTAGTAGTGATAGCAATAGTTACAGCTTATCTAGGTACATTGCTTTAATCTTTAAGGTAACTTTACCACTACCTCATGAATCCTGGCTCCAGTTCTCACTGTATTGTCTTAGATATAATACCTAGCCTCTCCACTGCTTTCTATACATGCAAACACTAACAAAAACACTTCATGAGGTGTTTATGAACTGATGACTGTTGGTGGAAGGCTGCTTGTTTGTCCCAGCTGCCCAGTTAGCTTAGCCCTGAAATAACCACACAGAAACTATATTAATTAAATCACTGTTGAGCCATTAGCTCTAACATATTGGCTAACTCTCACATTAATTTAACCCATTTCTATCAATCTATGTATCACCATGAAGCTGTGGCTTACTGGGAAAAAATTGGCGACTCCATGGCTTCTCTCCCTGACTCTGCCTCCTTTCTCCCAGCATGCCATTTAGTTTCCCCGCCTACCTAAGTTATACCCTATCAACAAGCCCAAAGCAGTTTCTTTATTAACCAATAAAAGCAACACAAAGAAAGAAGGACCTCCTACACCAGATAACTTGTATTTGAGATTACAAAGTATGTGGTACAAATGTGGAAGGCATCCTAACTAAAGTAATAGGAAAATATTCAAAAGAACCTCCTGTTATTGCAATGTTTGGGCTCTCTTGGGGCCAGAGGGTTCCCCTGTCAGCCTCAACCTATTCTGACACTGGTGTGCAGGCTTCTCTCTGGTCCTCTCTTTCACGGGTTTCACCTTCCCCACTCTCTTTCCATTGCTCTCATTTTTCTCTCCCCAGGGCAACAGCAACACTGAGGTCCATTTTCTCACTCTGAACTGCAGTCTTTCATTGCCGCTCTCCCCCAATGCCCCCCAAAGTCCAGATACTGATTTTCTTCAAACCTCAAGTGACTTCTTGGAATTTTCCTCAACTCAGAGTCTCTACTTGCAGGAGGAATTCTATGCCAAAGAACAACATAACCGGAATTTTCTCTGCAGGTTCTTCTTGTACTGGCATTAGATTATTATCCCTTTCAGAAGAAGGGCGCTTTAGTCAGTGCTCTATTGCTGTGAAGGGACACAGGACCAAGGCCACTCTTATGGAAGTGTTTAATGTAAGGCTCACTTACAGCTTAGAGGGCTGCTCTGTTGCTATCATGGAAGAGCACGGTAGCATGCTCAGTGCTAGAGCTGCATCCTGACCCCTCGGCAGCAGATTGAGACACTGAGCCTAGTGTTGGCATTTAAAACTTCAAAATCCACTTCCTCCAGCAAGGCCACACTTCATCCAACAAGGCCACTCTTCCTCTAACAAGGTCACACTTACTAATTTTTTTTTTTAACAAATTCCACTTCCTGGTAATTGTGCATTCAAATATGTGAGCCTGTGGAGGCCACTCTTATTCAGTCACAAAGAGACATGTTTTATCAGGCTTAGAAACCCACTTAAACATTCCTCATCCATGGGGCTAATATTCTGTGGACTCTGGGTACACAGAAATGAGGAAAATATGTTTGTGAGCAGAGGGTGAGCATGTGAGGTCAAGCAGGTAGGGAAGCACCTTGTCTACATTGTGTTGATATCAGTGTAGGCCTAGTAAGAGACAGAGCAACACTGTGTCCACACTAGACTGATATCAGTGTGGGCCTAGTCTCCTTCTCTGAAATATAATTCCCTGGAGGAATTTTTCTTGAGGAAGAAGGACTATGTCTGTTCTGTTTGTCATTTTATCCTGGGCACTAACCAAAGCAACAAACACCTAAAACAAGTCCAGGAAACATTTGCTGACGGGAAGAATGATAGACAGAATGGATTGCAAAGAGAGACAGTGATGGTGGCGAGGGTCGGGAGGCCTGGCAAGACACGACTAGGAGAGGTGACATCTGACCTTGAGTAGAGAATCAGGAAGGTGGTGAAGACCCATGAGAATAACACATGAGAAAAAAACAACAGGCCAGGAGGAATGCACTTGGTGTAGTGCTGGCCTTGCAAATGGCCTGCAGACACAGTGACAGCAAGACATGGGGAGAAGCAAGTGTGCCTCCTGAAGGTCACTGGCCAGTTGCTAGCCTGCTCTGTGGTTACAGACCAATGAGAGAACCCGTCTCAAAGAAACGATGAAAGGCACTTGAGGAAGGGCTGCTGAGGTTGTAGCCTGTATTCCACACGTGTGTACATAGACACACACGTAATCACATGCAAACAGAATAAACACCAAGAAGCAAAACAAACCCGACTACACAAATCCTTGATAATCCACTCAGACCATCAAAATGAGATCCTTATTGCTTAACACACAGTGATGGGTTTGGGATGCCTTTGACACCTGCCTGAGCTTCCTCTGTAAGAGCCCTATATGCACAAGAGATCCTTAATGAAATATGATATAGACGAGAATCTGGGGAGGGAGAAGCAATTGCCTTTGATGTACAGACTGCAAGGAGGAGAGAAAAGCAATTGTCTCTTTACCTTAGATGTTAGATCCCAGAAAGACAGGAGACACCCTGAGAAAACAAAGAGGCAAATTTAGAAGGAGCAACACAAAATGCTCCTATTCAGTATTCACTCAGCTTGCACAGTTTGTGGGGAGTGTGCCTTTCAGTGAACATGCGAGAGGGTTCGTTCACCCAAACATAATTATCACCACTCAGTATTGTTATTCGCAGACAATATATCATATAGACAATATTAAACTGACAGTACCCAATTATAACCAACTTGTGGAATATTTTTATTAAGGAGACAATTTGATAATAAGCAGCATCTGAAAGGTTGTTTCCAATTTCATTTATTCTTAGATGAACTTCGGGAAGTCTTCGTCTTTCTCTGTGTCTAAAGAATTGTGCTCTTCATTGGATCCATCAGCTCTGGGTAATGCAAGTGACAGTTTTAATGGACACACCTGTATTTGGTTAATTTCCTTTGGTTGGCGTATGCTGATTTGAGCATGTTGCTGGTAACATTAGGAGTTCAACTCTTGTATCCATGATTAAAATGAGAATGTGAACACTTAATAAGAGACAATAGAGCAGGAAAAGTAAAGACTAACAAAGCAGCATGCATTTCTACTGAGAATAATTTAGAGAAACTGAGTCCAAACACCTGGAAACTTGGGCAACACAACTCTATTCCCAAAGGGACAATTCTGTCTATCCCACCCTAGCTACTCCATCTTGTGCCAAGTGGTTTATGCACAAGCATTTGTTTAGCCTTCTGTACAGGCTGGTGAGAGACACAGCCTCATGCCCAGGAGACAGCCTTGCAGAGCCTACAAAATCCCCACAAAGTCACACTTGTAGTAAAGAGCCGAATCAGTCTTCAAGTCTAGGGAAGTTTGCTCCCAACTTGTGTTCTACAGGGAGGAGCTGAGATGAGAGGAGAGTGCTGGTTTACCTGCTCGTCCATGCAGGGAAGACTCTGTGCCAGGCATGGGGTTAGCATTAGCATGCTTTATCCTATTGAGCACTTTCAATGTCTGTGTTTAATGGGTTGCAGAAATATTTAGAGCGACATGTTCTGGTTGTTAGAAACGGAAGTGTAATTCAGGAATGCCTTCTGAGTTCTCAACTGTCTGTGGAAACTCATGTGTTTGGAACTCTAAAGAAAATGGGGACAAGAGTGGAATAGTTTCTTAGGTCAAGAAGTTTTCTTCAAGTACAATTTTCATCTCACAAAAAGAGAAAATGCCTGCAAACTTTCTAGATCAGCACGCACTGACGTGTGCAGAGCCCTGCTGTGGCGTCACTACGACACGGTACTGATAACCGTACCTCCATAGTCCTGCTGTGGCTTCACTACGACACGGTACTGCTAACCGTACCTCCATAGCCCTGCTGTGGCGTCACTACGACACGGTACTGCTAACCGTACCTCCATAGCGCAGAACTTACTTATCACTCGCAGCCATGGGAAATATGCATGTACAGAAACCCCACCAGCTGTGCATCTGTGTCTTCTTCCAGTAGTTTATATCAATTAACAGGGTGTTGTAGATTATTCAACAATCAGTGCTTCAACTTAATGTGGTATTGAGCCTTTTGTCCGCCATTTCCATCGTTTGTTGTATACACAGAATCAGCATGTTTGTTTAAGAATGGGGTTGCTTTCGTTAGTGGTGGTGGCTCTCTTGTTTGGAATACTGAGCACTGAACCAAGTGTTTTGTGACTTCTGGCTAAGTGCTCTGTGCTGAGCTATGCCCATGAGTGTTTTTGTATATATTGCAAACATCCAATAAACGCAATTTGAATCTTATTATGCCTGTGAAAGTCCCAGGGATCTTGTTTACATATGGATTCTGACTCTGGTGGTACCATGGATTTGCTTCAAGTTCCGGATAATTCCAGTATTTCTAGCCACTAGACCCCATTTAATAACAAGATCTGATTACAAATAGCTGAGTTAATATGCACAATGGTTATCATTGATTATCAACTTAACGGGATATAGAATTACTCAGTAAACAAGCCTCTGGCGTATCTGTGAAAGATTTTCTAGATTAAGTTGTCAGGAGGACTCATCCTGAATGTGGGCAGCACTATTCCAGGGACTGTGGATGGCAACACCATTCCATGGACTGTGGGCAGCACCATCCCATGGGCTGTGGGTGGCACCATCCCATGGGCTGTGGGTGACACCATGCCATGGACTGTGGGTGGCACCATCCCATAGGCTGTGACTCTGAACTAAAGATGAGGAGAAAGTTAGCTGAGAGCTGTCATTCATCCATTTCTACTTCCTGACCATGGATGCAATGTAACCAGCACCCTTTACTTCTTCCTCTTGCCTTCCCCACCATGGTGGACTATTACCTCAAACTGAGCCAAAATAATCTTTCCTCAAACTTTGACATGCATCTTGTCACAGCAACTAGCAAAGTACAGAATAAACATGTGCATACAGTCCTCCTCTTTCTCAAAGATCAAACCAAGCCATTTGTTAATCCAATTCAACAAGCAGTCCTAACCTACCAAATCAAAATCAAAGCGTTAAGCCTACTGCCAGGGTCAATTTTTAAAAGCACTCAACATTTGCCAACAGCCACTTAGTGATCACGTTTTGGGGTTCTACCATGTGTCAAATATGCATGAGTGCTAGACCCCACACACTGTTTACTCTGTGGTACCTAGTCATGTTGGGTTTAAACTAAGGCACCACACATATAAAATGGGAAGGGAAGAGGCCACCCATGGTAACATTTATCACACTCTTACTCTTTAAAAGTTGGACACCTTACAGATAATCTGCCATTTGTACCTCACAAAGAAAATAGGGAAATATCATTATCATTCCCATTGTTCTGAATAGAAGACCGAATTCTAGAGAAGTCAAGCTCATATTCATAATGCCCGTAAGGGGGAAACTGAGATTTTGAGCAGCTTGTGAACTCAGTTGACTTCCTTATCATTAGCATGAAAATTGCAGTTTTCATATCGAGAGGAGATGAGTAGCAGTCAAAAAAAAAAAAAAAAGGAGAAATGAAGATCTCCATCAACACACACACACACACACACACACACACACACACACACCTCTAAATTGACTTCCTTCCCCTAGAAGTTGCACTAAATACACCAATCTCCCCACATGTGCCCAGGGCACCCTTCAGTCACCCAAGCCACTGGGCTCCTAGTTTCAGTTCAATTCCACAGTTTTCTTACTTCTAATCAGAAAAGCTCCCTCCAGAAACTCCCCAGTCTGGCTTCACGGAGCCAACTTAATGAGACCCCTCAAGCATCCCTTCATCAGGCTGAGATTACAGCAGAGCCGGTCCTGAGCAGAGGGCGCCACTAGGTAGAACAGGAGGGATGGTCTTGAAATAGGTTTCTCTTCTTGCAATTCTACAGTGATCTTTCAAGACAGCAAATAGGGGAAGAGGGATTTTAAGGATATTTGGTGACATCGGTTGTCGCCTATCAAGACAGCAACCAACCTCTTGTGTTTCTGAAAGCACGCATTCACTTCTTCACACAGGAATAGAAAACAAAGACACAACTTCTAACGAGCAGGAGAAGGCCCATGCAGCCGCAGCAATGAAGTGTGCTAAGTAGAGCTTAAAACTTAATTGCATTGAGTGCTGGGGATTGTTATAGGAATGAGAAAAATGCAAAAAAGAAAGAAAGAAAGAAAGAAAGAAAGAAAGAAAGAAAGAAAGAAAGAAAGAAAGAAAGAAAGAAAGAAATCTGGCTGTGTTTGAACACTGAGAAATTATGTATTTATTTATTTACTTACTCACAAATTTGAGGCCCAGGGAGATCTCTAGCTTGTTATTTAAGTCAGAATGACCCTAAATTCTTGATTCTCCTGTGTCGGCCTCCTGAGTCCTGGGAGGAGCTTCACACATGATCCCCCACCCCTGCTTCTGTGACAGTAGGCTCAAACCTGGAGCTTGTCTGGCTAGGCAAACACTCTGCCACCTGAGTGTAAACCAACGAGAGGAGACTTTGGAAGATGCACACAAGAGGTAGGGAAGTGGTAGACTGGTTTCATCAGAAGCAAATTCTCTTGTCAGTTCTAGTTTTGTTGGAAGAGAAATAGTAGATTAAATTATAGATTACATTATACATAATTAAAACATATTTGGTTTAAACAGTAGCCTCCAAGACAAGATTTGTGCAAAAACAAAATGAAAAGAAATTAAAAAAAAATAAAAAAGATTGGGACATGGGAAGACAATGTTAGAATTCCTAAAGCTGTTTATTTTTACTTAGAAATTGAGAAGAAAAGTCAACTTTATTAATGTTTACCATGTGATTGACAAGAAGTAAGTCCATGCTGTCTAAATGAATTTGCACATGGCTGGGTATAACATCAAATACTTTGCCTGATAGGGATGCGATTCCGTAAGAGTAACATCACTGATATGTGAATGTATGTAATGTTAAGTGTCATGTTGGTAGAAAGAAAATGTACCAGGATGTACCAAAAGAGTGGTAATACTTGTGTAATAGAATATTAGACAGTTATTAAAATGAACAAATTGGATTGAAATAATCTCAAACAAATGCTACATAACGTGCTCGTTCTGGTTCTCGTCAGGACAAGTTTAAAGAACATACAGATCAACACCACACTGGTTATTGAAATTTACAAGCGGAACATGGACAGGCCTGGCTTGTTTGTTGCTGGGGTTTTTGTCCCGCCTGGTACTGCACAACTGTTTAGCCCTAAATAAAACCACACATAGGTCTCCATAAATTATAAGCTGATTGGCCCATTAGCTCTAGCTTCTCATTGGATAACTCTCACATCTTGATTAACCCATTTTTCTGATCTATGTTAGCCATGTGGCTCAGTACCTTTTTGCAGTGAGGCAGATCACATCTTGTTGCTTCAGTGGTCTTGGCAAGAGTGGGAGGAATAAACTTTTTTTTTTCCAGAATTTTCCTGTTCTCATTACATTATTTTTATTTCCTGTCTGGTTTTCCCACCTATATTTTCTGCCTGGCCAATCAGCATTTATTTAAAACATGATGGACAGAATGCAGACAATTCTCCCGCACCATACAAGTAAGTTTATTGATAAGATTCCAGAACTTCAGAATAGTGTCCCACAAGGAGATGAACACAAGAAGTTTAAGATGAAGGGAAGTTTACAGGTATGAAAATAAGATCATTCATTTGACCTAGGAGATAGTGTTCTGTTTGGGTTTGTTAAGTGAGTCTAAACTCTTCTGCTCATTCAGAATATTTCATGGTAGTCAAAGAAATGAAATTCATTGCAGCAGCAGCTGAGAGGAGTGTGTCCCAGACCACAGTATCTCAAACTGCAGCATCCAGGACCACAGCATCCCAAACCACAGCATCCCATACTGCAATGTCCCAATGACAGCATCCCAGACCACAACATCTCAGACCACAGCATCCCGGACTGCAGCATCCAGGACCACAGCATCCCAGCCCACAACATCTCGGACCACAACATCTCAGGCCACAGCATCCCAGACTGCAGCATCCTGGACCACAATATCCCGGACCACAGCAGGAGGGTGCCGAGCATCCTGTGATCCCAGAAGTAAGGTGAATGGCAAACACACTGTCAACCCACGAGAAACAGAAGATCCAGTCAATACTGGATTGCTGTTGCCACCTCAAGAGCTAGGGGACCCCACCTCATGCATCTTCATGAGCAAAACCATGGTCCCAGTTAGAACTGTTGACTGAGCTTGTCTGCGGAGGGGTCAACCCTCCTTAAGCAAGCAGCGTGTTGATATGCCATTAGGGAGCAGAAGCTCTGGCTCCTGTTGTCTAACTTTGGTCCTTCTTCGTATACTTCTCAAGCTCACCCTAAAAACTCTTGAAAGAACTCACAGCACCACATGACTTTGCTCATTAAGATGCATGGGGTGGGGTCCCCTAGCTCTTGAGGGACCATGGCTTCTGCATCTAGAGTTCCCAGCTGATGTCAGCAAGGACTTGCTAGGCCAGGAGCAGTGGGCTCTGTCACAGAGTTTAGGCTCCAGAGCCATGGTCCTTGTCTGTTTTCATTCCTCCTGGCCTGGTAACAGCCAATGCTAAGGTGGTAAACACAGGTTCCTTGCCTGCTTTGTTTCCTCAGACAAAAACCTTAGTAGAAAAAGAAAAAGTCAAGGGCTCTTCAAGGGTCATGTGATATTTTCAAACTTAGAAAACAAGAACTCCCAAATGATAAATGTGCTGCCCAAAGACAAACAGAGAATTAGCATCAGGTTTCAGTTTTAAACACTAATTTCTTGACATCACTTTGAAAGTAAAAATTAAAATAATTCTATTAACAAGGGTTCATTTGCTCAGATGGCACTGTTAACCCAAAGCAGCTTGAGCATGTATGCCCAGTGTACCTTCTTCTTAACAAAAACTGTAATGATTCTAACTGTGAAATCAGCAGCTTCTTGAACATGTAGAAGGTCTCAGAAGCGTCTTGCCCAATGCAGTCCTGAATGCTCACACTGATCCAGTTTTTACCATGATTTATTTTTAGAGAGTGTTTGCTCAGCAGTGAAAAGGCTCTAATCCATTCTCTACTTGAGTTTGTGTTCTCTAAAATTATTGAAAGTCAAATTAATAAGGTTCTGAAGGACTCTTTAGTATGAGCAGGGCTAGAGATAGGGAGGGCTCAATAATAAAATGATACATAGTAGCAAATTCTAACCCTCGCTGGTCAGTTGGTTGTGTCTCCTGTGGTCAGATACTGCCTCTTGGGAGGAAGTCGAAATCTATAGTAGGAACACATCCACACAAATCATTACTTCTTCATGTGAACAACGAAAGCAGAAAGGCAGATAACTGGGTCTCAACATGACTGAGCAACTGGGGGGTTTCCTAAAATTTCAGAGGTTCATCCTCCTCCTCACAGATCCTGATGTCAGTTCATGAGTGCACCTTGGTCACATACTTTCTGATGAACCTGCAGTTTGAAAACCCCACAAAGAGGCTATTTTTATGCTTCATGATTATCAACCCTTGGTATAGTTTGATATCACCTAGGGATACCTGCCCTGTGGTGGAGACCACTGAGAATTTCCACCACAGCAGCTAAGGCTGAGCATCAGAACTACAGACCTTTGTGACCTCAACCCGACTTAGTCATAAGTGAACACACAACATGTGGCTGAAATCTCAGTAAGGTTGTAGAAGTGTGTGTGTGTGTGTGTGTGTGTGTGTGTGTGCATGTTGTTATAGAAAATACCTGACCTCTGAACACTCATTTTTATATCAGTTCATTCAACACTTATACCAAGAACCTACTGTGGACTTGGTGGAGAGATGAGCAGATACATGCTGGTGGGACAAGATGGCAGTCAAGAAAATTGGGTCTCTAACCCCAGTGTGATGTCCCAGCTTCTCCAATATGGAAATCTCCCAGTTGTATCCACTTTGTATCTTGCATATGACATAACTTCATCTCTTTTATGGCTAAAATTTTTCTATGTGTATACATCACATTTTCTTAATCCATTAACCTGTTCTTGAACCCCCTAGGTTGGTTCCATAACAGCGGTTGTGAACACTACTCAGTAAGCATTGATTGTAGGTGTCTCTGTCATGTGTTGAGTTTCAGATTTTGTTGTACAACTTCATATAGAAAATCTCTTTCCTCAAAAGAAACCTTTATTCTGAATTTCAAAGTGGCTCCACTAGCTTATATTCCCATCGTCTAAGGATTTTCTTTCACACCACCCTTCTGAGCAATTGTCACTTGCTTTCTTAATGACTGCCAGTCTGACAGGGGTGAAATAGAACCTCGCACACTGGGGACCAAACTTCCATCATGCAAATCATTGGAGAGCACACTCAAATCAAATCAAATCCAAACCACACCCAGTGGCACCCTTCTGACTGGAAAGGGAGCATGCGCTACTGCACTCCTACGCTGGCACCCATGTAGCTGCAGCATATGCCTGGGCCACATTGCTGAGATCATGGTTTTGATCCTTACAGCAGGCTCAGGCCAGTCATTCACCCAGTTCTCAGCTATCACAATGCATCATTTAAAATAGTAACTGTGTCAAATATGGATCATTTTTAAAGACATAAGATGAATGACCTCAGTGTATTTTCACAACGAAGAACTTCAAGATGGCCCAGGAAGAGACAGGCTAGAGGCTTCTCTGCAAAGTATCTCAGACAGAATAGTACTTACTAACATCTGTTGTCATCGCCCCAAGAGCCCTTTGAAGGCATTTCTTTTCTGAATTGTCTTTCCCATACAAAAATTTAATTTGCAATACACTGTTTATATATTGTAAATCTCCCTTAAGTACTGAATTTATTGTGTATGTATCTCATCTTATAAATAAAACAGCATGCTTTTCTCTATTCTTAGAATCAATTCTTGTTCCCCTAGAGGCCAGAACACTCCCATATAGAAGGCATTCCTCAAACATTAGGGAGTGTCACCTTACTCTATTCATGGCTTCTTTATGTACAAAATACTATCAAGGGCTCTAGATGAAACCAAATATTGGAAAAAACGAAACACAGCATGTACAAGACAGTCCCATAGATGGTTGACATAATACAGTTAATGGTGTGAGCTGATTTAGGTTCATACACCTCCAAAAGACATTTTGACACCCTGACTTCCCAATACCTCAGAATGTGACTGCATCTGGAGATAGGATCATTGCAACAGCAATCAGTCAGAGTGAAGTCAGTAGTGTGGACGTTAATCCAACATAACCAGTATTATTATGAAAAGGGGAAATTTGTACACCAAAAGGCACATCCTCAGAGAATACTGCACCAGAGGAAAGGAGACCTGGGGGATTCAAGGACTAGTAGGAGTGGGGAGGTCATGGAAATGCATTTTGTTTGACAATATTATAACATCTACTACCTGCTGTTAACTTAAAAAAATAAAATAGCAGACACACATACAGAGTTTTGTTATTACCAATAAAGGAACCTTCATAATCTAGGACTCAAGCCCAGAATATATCCTTCTTTCGCACATTTGGAGGGAAACCAGCCCTGTCAACACTTTGATTTTTGTACTTCCACCCTCCAAGGCAGTAAGTAAATCACCATCATTTAAGCATCTGCTATCTTGTTATGGTAGCTTTAGGAAACTAATGGAATGAAAGAAACCCTGGAACAGATCCCAAAACATTGCGGCAGCGAGCTATTGTGATAGAGACTTAGAGCTTGCTTTTGTTAGAACTGGCTTCAGTGCAGACCATCGAAGGCTGGCTAAATGCAGAGCAGTTTTGCATCTGTTGTCACGAAGCCTCTGCCGCTTTGTTCTAATATTCAGGGCCGGATTCTTGCTCAGCTCTGCATACAGACCTATTGATTGTTTAAGGAACTTCTACAAACTGGAAATACACAGCTGGTTAATCCTAAATTTTCCTAACTTCTCTCAATCTTCTTCAGAGGAAGATTCTACAATAAGAGAACTCACTGAGAACTCAAGAACAATGGCAATGGGTTTTTGATCCTACTGCACGTACTGGCTTTGTGGGAGCCTAGGCAGTTTGGATGCTCACCTTACTAGACCTGGATGGAGGTGGGTGGTCCTTGGACTTCCCACAGGGCAGAGAACCCTGATTGCTCTTTGGGCTGACGAGGGAGGAGGACTTGATCGGGGAGGGAGAGGGAAATGGGAGGCGGTGGCGGGGAGGAGGCAGAAAGCTTTAATAAATTAAGAAAGAAAGAAAGAAAGAAAGGAAGGAAGGAAGGAAGGAAGGAAGGAAGGAAGGAAAGAAAGAAAGAAAGAAAGAAAGAAAGAAAGAAAGAAAGAAAGAAAGAAAATGTTTTACAAAAAAAGATATTTTAAAAAGCTGGAAAATGTGTCTCTTACACAGATCACTGCCATGAGGGGAGACTGAGACACCCCTCCAAGCACGCCAGTCATCTCTTTGTGGGGATAGAATTGCACCTCTGAAGAACTGTCTCCCTGGAGATAGTAGTCCCTAGCCCATAACCAGGCTGAACTTTGACAGAGGTTGCTTCACTCTGCATACCTCTTGTTCCTTCACCTCCAACGTTCCCCTGTGTAAGTGTGGGTTTCTTGTCGGTACCCCCAAAGGCAGACTGAAATACTTGTTCGTTTTCTAGAAAGGATAAACTGAATTTATTCCTGTCCTACTTTTCAACATAATTTTTCCCATTTGATTTTAAGGTTTTAAATCAATACTGGTCTGTGGGTTTTCCCAAAGTCAGGCTGGTCTATAGTCTAGGACTCTTGTAACAAGCTAAGCACGAAGGAACCCAGGGTCTTATTTTAAGGCTTCTGGGCGAAGGTGGCATTTGAATTAGAATCTACAGGGTGAGTGGCTTATTGCAATTATTTTTAAATTGCTTGTTCAAGTGTATATTCTATGTTGACCATTTCTGCCCCATACCCTGCAATGTTTTCTCCCCGCTTCCCTTTCTTGTTAGTGTCTTTACTCCCTGGAGTTTCATTTTGTTGTGTGACAAAACTTTTCCTGGGAAGAAGGAAACAACACACACCTACTCACCCCAAAGACAGAGTCCACTACAGGCCAAAGTATGGATGCCACCAAAGTCTAACTTGGTGAACCAATCAGGTTTTTTATAGGTGTTACTTATAGGAATACAGATGAGGGGTTACATACTGTAAGATAAAAGGTCCAAGTCCACTTCTGGGTTTGAAAACCTACCAAAACCCACCAATCCCTGAGCTCAAAAATCCCACCAATCACTGAACTTGTCTTGAAATCTCATCAATCCCCATCCTGGAAGTCTCCACTCTGGAAAGCCCCCCCCCCTAAAAAATCCTATATAAAACCTGTCTCCTGTTCAGTCCTCCGCTGCTTCTTACTCTAGCAGAGGCCTGCGTCTCTCCCAGTAAATCTCTTGTGTGACTCTGTGGTATTCCTTGGCGTCTGCTTGCTTGGATGCCTTTCCCTTCAGAGCTGTAATACCTCGAATGCGGAAGCTTTTTCCTTCAGAGCTGTAACACATACACTGGTTCCTGTGCTCCCCCTCGGGTCTGAGCCACACTGAGACCTTTCCCCTCATCTCCAGTCTACCAGCAACAGACTCAACTTCCGGCTCACTGGTCAGTTGGCACTCCGTCCACCAGTAACAATTCAGTAAGTGCACCCTTTGGTCAGAGTAAATGCTTCTCTGGGTCCTAAGAAATGGCCACTGAGTGTCTTCTCTGGTACTCTTGGAGGCAGAGTTACCTCAAGGTATTGTCTTTAAGACTATGCCTGTCTTCTTCAACCGGGGCCCAGCCCCTCACCCTTAGAACCAGAATCTTGTAGATTCCTTAGGCCCAACCAGGTTATTGGTCCCCTTTCCTGCCTTCTTCTCCCGTCTTTCCTTAGGAACTTTCCATAACCGCACAGCTCTTCTAGGGCCTTGTGGCTTTTGAAACTCAGTTCGCTGACTTTTTCCCATGGATGAAACCTCATCCCTGAGCTCAGCTTCTCACAGGGAAACCTTCGGGCCTCAGGGAAAGCCCTGGTATCAGATACCAAGTCCCCTAGTAATACTATTATCCATGACTCCCACTGAGTGCAGTGATGACCCACTAGATAGCTTGGTCCTCACTGGGTCCTTCCTGAGTCCTGGAAGTGCCCTCAACTACAGGCTGCAGTGACCTCCCACATGGGAACGTGTCTTCCATACCCTCTCATCTCCCCTTGGGATGCCTTTTAGAAAACCTCCAGCCCCTCCACCTGGAACCATATCTGAAGGGCCCCAAATTTATTTTCTTTTGCAATAGAATCTGGCCTCACTATCCTTTAGATAACCACTCTATATGGTTGTTTCATGACACCCTAGATCCCAAGATAGTCAAGACTTTTACAAATACTGGGAGTGATCAGGGAAATGGAAAGAGATTTCTCATTCCCTAGTTCAAGTTTTCTCTGCTCCAAGCCCTGCTTGGTTTTGTCTGGTCTCTTCTCCACACTGTGTAAATGTCCTGTCTTTTAAGTTATGATTGATGGATTTGGGTTACTAAATGGGATCTGGGAGATGGACCTAGCAGGAAGATGAGAAGCAAAGGAGCATGCCAGCTGCATCATGCAAACATTCCTTGCTGGCTTCTGCATTACTCGACTTTCTCCTGTAGTGTCCTCTGTCTGTAGCCAAGGCTCAAAAATTTCCCATCTCTAATCCTTTGTTCTCAGCTTTATATTCAGTTTTATGGGAATCCAAGTGTCTTTTATGCATGATTGCACTGCACTGTTGTTTTATGCTGTCTTACTACAATTTACAGTTGGCTCTGGAGTTGAGGTAAGGTTCCCCCTCCTCTAGACCCAAGCATGCTTATTTAAAAGTTCTGGCCCATATCAGGCTATCCACCTGTCTATGTGACAGAGAAAGAAGAGCAGAATAAAATAAAGGGACAGAGTGTTTCCAGTGGGGACCACTGTGGCTCATCTCAGATTCTTTTAGTTCAGCTTAACTCTCTAAAACTTTTGCTAAGGTATAAATTTTATCTCAAGATTTGTAAGACTATCATTTGAACATTCTGTACCTCAAGATTTGTTACCTTATTGGGTATGAATAAAAATCTGTAAAATCTATAACAAGGGGGTTAACATAAAACTCTTAACAGCAGGGTTGATAGGAAATGTCTATACATATTCAATCTTAATAAAAAAAAAAAACATTTGGTTTGCCACCGTCAAAGCTGCTGTTTCCCTACCAGGATGGAAGCAGCCACATGGCTGACAGCCAACTTTTCTAGGGTTGAAAAGGATGGATCTTGTCGTGTAACTTTAGCTCCATGTTCATTAAAAGTAACCACTTGATAAATACCAACCAAAGGAAAACCAAAAACAAATGAAAATTCTACTCCTTCTAGCTTTGAAACCCAAACCAAACGATTACTCACTATTTTTGATCATGTTGATGAGATTCCACTTATCGGTCTCAACCCACAGTCCCTTCTGTCTCTCTCTAGCCTCTATGGTCTCTCTTTCTCCTTCCTCATCAACAGGCTACCAAATCAACCCTCCCCGGCACCTACTTTCAGCCCACGAGCTGTCCCTAGTCCTTGACTATTCGCTTTGGTCTTCCATGGGACCTCCTTTATCTTCCCCTACCTGAACTAAACTGACCACAGTTCTTCCTTTGTGGGAGCTTGCTGGGGTAGATGACTTGGTCAGAATAGACATCCCTTCTCATTAAATGAACTCTTCTAGTGATATTTTATTTATGTTTTTAATAAGTAAAGCTTTCCTTGGGCTGGAACTACAAAAAGACCATTTGCATTATATGTCTGTAGAGAATAGCAGAAACAAACTTTTGGGAAGATTTATGAAATTTTATCCTGATGGAAAAGTGATATACCTATAGGCCAATTTCCTCTTGAGATATTTTTGCTGGATGATTTGTCTTTTTCTTTAGATGTCTCATTTGTCCAGTAGTCTTCAGATTCCTTAGATGGATATCTTTATTCTCCTGAAAAGACAAAGGCAAAACCCTGCTCCAACCCTAATTTCTGTGTGTCTATTTCTGATAATTGACAAAGTCTCTATTTTTCTTTTATAATTAACTCACAGACCTCTTCTACATAAGTTTTTAATTTTTACTCAGTTTATGTAGTGATAAAAAGGATCCATTTTAAGATGGTATCTTCCTTCTGCATTAAAATTCCTGTGGGGGAATGTTCGCCTTCACTTGGACTGACCTGGATTTTCATCTTCCTACCCAACTCACTTGGACCACCGCAGATTAGGGCTGCCCACATTTGTTTGGCCAGGCTCTAGCCTCTTGCCTCTTCCTAAATGCAAACTTATACAGTATGTAGATGAGTTCTCCTTTACAATTTGATCCTGCCAATTAGCCAATAAACCTCTACCTTATTAAACTTTCTGTCCAGCCAGGGGCATAGGGCTTCACTCTCTAGGGTTACTTTTCTGGGATTAGCTATTACTCCAACTCATAAGGTCATCACTGTAGTTAGGAAACATACAGTTCAGTTGCTTTTCAGGATGACGAAATTCTATCCTTCCTAGGGACAGCTTCTTCTGCTCGTGGATCTATTCTCTCTCCTCCCCTGTCCCTCATATGAGGCAGCCCTTGTTCTTTCAAGGGAGCTTCTGCTTGCACCCATTCCCAAGCCCTTCATAAACTCCAGCAGGCCCCTCTCCAGTTCCCAGCCTTACCTCTTCTAGATTTGGCTTGCTCCTTCTCGTTCTGTCATAGAGAAGAAGGTATAAGCTCTCAGGGTCCTGGACCATCAACTGGGACCTTCCTTTATGCCCACTGTATACTTATTAAGAAAAAGGTGCATCTTGACCCTCAGCACTGCCACCCAGCCCTCATGCTGATATATTCACAACCCCTCAGATCTCTGCTGCACTCAAGTTTCCCACTGCCTAACCACTGGGTGGCTTGGGACTTGCACCCTGGTGTTCCTTTTCCCAAAATTAGGGGTGGAATTCAGAGACGAACCCTTGCTGGTTCCCACCACAGAGTTTACAGCAGCATGACATGACATGACATGACATGACATGCAGTTCAGGTTTTATCTCTTCCTGCAGTCCTGGTTATGACCACTGCTGTCACCACTGGAGTGGGTAGACTAACACTTCCCCTAGCTATTTCATCAGCATTCCTCTCAGTCCAGGGTTTGCAATGGGCGTCTCAGACCATGCTCACCCTTCAGGGTCAAATAGACTCCCTGAGACCCGCAGTGGAGCACTGGGTTTAGCTCTCAAAGTCCAGTTGAAGAGCGGGAGGAGTGAGGATATGAGCAGAGGTCAAGACCATGATGGGGATACCCACTGAAACAGTCTACCTGAGCTATTGGGAGCGCACCAACTCCACCCAGACAGGGAAGGAACCAGCATGGGTCCAAACTAGGCCCACAGAATGTGGGTGACAGTCATATGGCTGGGGTAGATTGCAGGGCCACTACAAAGGATTTGTCCCTACTGTTTGTACTGGCTTTTGGGGAACCTATTCTCTTTGGATGGACACCTTGCTCAGCTGAGATATAGTAGGGAGGGTCTTGGTCCTTCCCCAAAGCAATGTGCCTTACCCTCTCTGAGGAGTGGGTGGGGTTTGAGGGAGGGTAGGTGGAGGGAATGGGAGGGGAGGGAATAGAAACTGACACTGGTATGTAAAATGAAAAAAAGATTGTTTTCTTTTTAAAATAATAAATTTTTAAAAAATACGCAAGGATTAGATTTACTAATAGTGAGAAGGATGGTCTGTGTCTCTTCCTCAGGGAGGAATGTTGCTTTTATGTTGACCAATCATGTATAGTAAAAGATAAGATCTGACAACTCCAAATGGATCTCGAAAAAAAATATAGTCCACTATGAAATCTGATACTATTCTTCTTAATTCCTTTTTTCTCCTTTTCTTAATCCTACTACTTGCATCTTGTTTTATAAATGTCTTTTCTTCAAAATAAATATAAATAAAAGATTTTTAGCCAAACTTCTAATCATTTGTTATTACAGGATTACTGGTTACTAGCTATGGAGTCAGAGGCCTGTGACCTCTGATTATACCCAAGGACTTCAACATCCCTAATCATCAGAAAATAGTCTAACAATAATGTAGCCCCTTTTCCAACTTCTGGTTGTTTATTAGTAATAAACAAAAAGGGAGTAATATAGAGTAAAAGGTCTGAGCCTGTTTCTAGGTTTGAAAACCTACCAAAGCTCACCATTCCCTGAGTTTGAAATCCCACCAATCCCTAAACTTGGCTTGAAATCTCACCACTCCCAACCCTGTAAATCTCCACCCTGGAAATCACCTCCCCTACTAAACATGTGTAAGCCACTCTCCTGCTCAGTTCCCTTCCCTTCCCTTCCCTTCCCTTCCCTTCCCTTCCCTTCCCTTCCCTCCCCTCCCCTCCCCTCCCCTCCCCTCCCCTCCCTTCCCTTCCCTTCTCTTCTTTCCTGAGCAGAGAGAGTCACCCTCCTGTGTCTCTTGCAGTAAATCCTTGTGTGAAGTTTGTTGCCATATGACTCTGTGGTATTCCTTGACTTTCCCCTCAGAGCCTTAGCACCTCCATTGGAGAAGTCTTTCTCTTCAGTGCTCTAACACTTCCAAGGGAAGAGCAGAAATGACCCAAAGACAGTTGTACTACCAAGGCCCACCCCAGCATGGCTGACAGTTCACAAAGCTTGAATCCTGGAGCACACTGCACAGGCAATTCAACAAAAGGAAGAATGCTCTTTCCAGTTTAGCTTCGCTTCGCTGAAGGTAATTTTCAGATTTTATTACCTACTCTGGCAGGGAGGGGTCTAATAAATCTGGTTAGTTTCAGAAACTTCCTGAAGTTATTTTTAGTTGTTAGCCTTCCTATATAATGAACTTCCCTGTAGAACAGAATATTTCAATCTCAGAGGAAACAGGTACACAACAATATAATGTCACATATACACATATATTGACTCTAGACACATTTATACAGACACATAAAATATAGGAGCTACAAATAAAATAAAATATGATATTTGCCTTTCTGTGAATTACTGGACTTGCTTTACTTTAATGGTTTCTACTTGCATTCATTTTCCTGTAACAGACACAACTTCATTCTTTGTGACTGAAAAAAAACTGTACTACCACCAATAGGAATGTAAACTGATCCAGTTGCCACAGAAGTCAGTGTGGAAGTTTCTCAGAAACTGAAGATAATGATGTTTTTCTCAATAATATTAATTTCCTCTAAGTAGAAGAGATTGGCCAAATTTACAGTTTTGTTTATTTTTGTGTGACCATTAAAACTGGTTATAGGCATCAAGCATCACTTAGCCATACTCTCTCAAGACATAGATCAACACCAAAGGAACCATCTCCCCCTGACAGCAGACACTTGCGGGGCTCGGGGAGGACTGTTCTGACCCACGGGACAGAGAGGACGAACTCATGATGACATTTGGTTTCCCAGTTTTCATGCTTGGCCTCATCTGGGGACAGAGATAGACATGCTGTCCTCTGCTTACTAGCTACAAAGAGTAAGTTGGAACCCCAATACCAAATTACATGGAAGATGGACTAATTCATGCCCCCCAATACATTGATTAACCATGTGATCTGGCTATGACACTCTTGGGTATTTACTCATTTGTGCAAGGCTGTCGAATATAGCACTAGTCACTAGAGTTATGGAATCTGTCAGCAGAGGAAGCTAAAGATTGTTCTGTGTATACACCCAATGGAACTTCATCACACCCAAAGGAAGAATGGGATGGTGCCAACAGCCGAAAAAGATACACAACTGTATATTATCATATTCACCAAATTAAAACGTCTTTTAAGGACAAATATGTTCTCTTTCATTTGTGGATTCTGAATTTTGTATCAATACATAAACTCTTATATGTGTACAGGGCAGGAAGTAGAAGTGAAGCTGCCTAGAAACTAAGGGGATAGAGGAGCATGGGAAAGTAAGGATGGGGGAGGGGCCTAAGAGGGAACTGTGTTTAAAATACAGCATTTGCTTATGAAGCCACTGCTCTTTACAAGAATATAGCCAATCTAAAAGAAAAATATTCTGAGTATGCTGCCAACATGTTCAACTCAAGAGGGACTTTTTACAAAGAATTCTTTAAAATGGAACAATTATTAAATTAAAAAGGAGCTTTAAAAACAGGAACTTCTGGAAAACACATAATTGCATTTTCTTGTTCTAGTGGGAAGCATTTTAATTTTCACTAAGAAGAAGTGTCCAGCCCTTGATACAGCTTTACAAAAGCTTAACACAAAATTCTGTCTTCTCCAACAGAGAGAAATCATGACTGTATGGCAACAGTCTCTTTTGAACCTAAGAAGTATTTTCTGAAACCATTGAGTGGTGTTGATGTATGACCAGAAAAAGTAAAATCCTTCCCACTCACCAAAGTAGCTCAGTTACATAATATCCCCTGGGACTTATTCCTGGACATATCTCCACACATGTAAAATTCATTTATTCACTCATTCACTCATTTATTTCATTGATAAAATACCTCTTAAGTGTATTATGTGCAATGTAAGATATTAGATTATAAAAAGCCTCTTGCAGTGGGTTGAATATGAAGTGTCCCCACAGGCTAGGGTCTCTATCTGTTTTCAAATGCTATGGTCCTTTTAGGAGGTGAAGACAGAGGTGGAGCCTCACTGGAGGAAGTGGGTCCTTAGTGGGTGGGATTTCAGGCTATATAGCTGGACCCCACTGCCTGCTCTTATTTTGCTTTCTAAACAAAATGGCCAGCCAGCTTCTTGCTCCACTCCCTGTAACTACAGCCTCCAGGAACCAAGAAGAACCCTTTCTCCTATAGTTTGCTTCTGTCAGGACATTTTATTTCAACAACAGGAAAAGAAAACAATCCACACTTACTTTCAGAAAATGTCTATTAGTAGGGGTACTTAAGAACAGAGGATGAAGAATGAAGGGCATCGTGGGTGACAAAGATGACCACTGATGGCTTCTCTGAGGAAGTGGCATTGCAGCAGATGAGAAGGATCTTCCAGGGAAAGCAGCAAGCACAGCACTCCTGAGGCAGGAAGGTATCTGTGGGCACTCACTGTGTAGACAGGGGCAAGCAGAGCACTCCTGAGGCAGGAAGGTATCTGTGGGCACTCATTGTGGATGCAGGGGCATGCACAACACTCCTGTGGCTGGAAGGTATCTGTGGGCACTCACTGTGTATACAGGGAGTGAGCAAATGAGACAAGCAGGAACCAGGGACTTGAAAGCAGTTTCTGACACACTTATGTAGTTGTTACTCGGTTTCAATTGACATGGCACTGTAAACCTTCTCTGATATGTATCATTGCATCATCAATTTTTTGGTGATCTTATCCAGGTACTTGGCTTCCTTCTCCTTTTTTTCTGTACTGTTGTACAGATTTTTCAAAGGATACCCAATCATAGTTTATTTACTGAGTTGCAGTAGGAGAAGCTGGCATGCCAGGAGCAGGGACAAGAGCGATGGCCTTGAAGTCTTCTCTTGTCACAAAGCAGCTGCACACAACAACTTATCATATCTTCATGATGTAGTCTAAAGCTTATTTTACTGGTCTTTCTTTCTTGATAGTGCGGCCCATCTTCCCATCTCAGATGCTGAGAAGTGGTCTATTTCATCAACAGTACATCTATGAGAACATGTTCATCAATTAGAACACAGAAGGTATGGTTAAAGGAAAAAGTCCAACTCTCTTCTCCCAAAACTTGACTGGAGCCAGTAGGTGCTTTGAGACCTGACCGTGGGCCAACACTCACTCATCCTGCTGCAGCCATCTGGGAGGATGACTACTCTACTCAATCAAAGGCACATTTTGTAACTATTTATAGTTTGCTGGATAAAAAACTAGGGAGGAAGAAACTGCCTATGAAATCCAGCATTAAATTAACTTATTTGCTTGGGGGAACTTTGTCTGTTGGTTTGACTGTAGACTTCCTCTCCCAGCTGACTGGTCACAGCACTTGTGAATCTCGGTAGTGCCATAGCCAATATCATGCATTTGGAAGCAAGGTTTTCCTTTTGCTAGTTTTACAAACATGAAATGAGTTAGTTGATCCTCTGAGCCTGTCTTACCCATCTGCTGCTGCTGCTGTTTCATTGTTCTTGGGCTAGAACCCAGGACTATTGTGCATGCTATGCACCACCTCACTAACTGGGCTACATCCCTTGCCTGTCATCTTGTTTTGAGGGTGAAAAATGGTGTTATATGCAAATCATCTGCCAGATGACCACTGTTAGCACCATGATCGTTACTACCCTATGCCAAGTTTCTTGCATATGTTATCCTTCCTAAACCTCACAATGACCTCATATAATGTATAACATTATCTCACCTTATTAAGCCTCAGAGAAATAGACTATTTTCCCCAAGTTAATGCATCTTATAGATAGATAGAAATTTCAGGTCACATTGTTTAACCATTATGCTAAGATGCTCATAAAAAAGCAAACTTGCAGTTATAATGGCCAACTGACAAAATAAAACCATTATGAGATAGCACAATTTTAGGTAGGCCTTTGTGATATTGTGTCTGTATAGGCTATTTAACATATAAAATATTTATACTGCAGGTTATTTTTCCCTCTTACTGAAAATAGTTTCTTTTATCACATAATGTATCTTTATTACAGTTTCTCTCCTCCACTCCTCCCAGTTACCCCCCATCTCCCCTCCCTTCTGTATCCACTCCATTTCTGTCCCATTAGAAAAGAACAGGGTCTAGAAGATGACAACAAAACATAGCAAAATAAAATATAATAAAATAAAACAAAATCCAGCACACCAAAATTGGACAAGGCGAACCAAGATAAGGCGAAGAGCCAAGCGAATGCACAGGAGTCCAGAGAAACCATCTTCTGAAAGCATGAGATAGATGCAGAGGACTGGGAGACCCCTGCAGGCTCTGTCCTTGTAGCTTCTCTCTCTGTGAGCTCACATGAGCCTTGCTTAGTTGATTCAGAGCATTTGTTCTTCTGACATCCCCCATCCCCTCTGGCTCTTACACTCTTTCTGTCTCCTCTTCCACAGGATCCCCTGAGCTCTGAGGGAAGGAATTTGATGAAGATACATCATTTAGATCTGTCTCCAAGGTCTCCCTCTCTCTTCCTCTGTGTGTGTGTTTGTGTGTGCATGAGGGGGCCTGCGTACAATGTCTGGCTGTGGGTCCCTGTATTCTTTCCCATTTGCTATCTGAGGGAGTGTCTGTGGTGAAGGATGAATAAGGTACTGATCTTTGAGAGAAGAATATTATTAGGAGACATTTTATCACTACTATTTTATTTTCAAGAATGTAGTGTTTGGTTACACTCTAAGTCTCTGGGCTGTCTATTCTCTGGTTCTTGGTCACCCAAGCAGTATCCAATATGGCTTCCATCTCATGGAGTGGATCTTAAGCTTCATCAAATGTGGGTTGGATATTGCCCTAGCATATTCTGCAGGAAGGACAGCATTGTAGATCAGAGTTTGTGGCTGGGTTGGTGTTTATGTTTCTCTTTGAGTAGTCTATAGAGTACCTTCTCTCACCAAACAGACTAGAATGCAAGGGTAAATGTTCTATGGAGATACCAGCTTAAATTCTCCATGATTAATTAATTTTGGGGGTGTTTTCTTTAACAATGGGATCTTGTTGTCAGTTTGTGGAGACCAAGCTATTGTCTTGGAAACGACCTGGGTTGTTTGGAGATTTCCATGGGACCCTTTTGGTCAACAATTCAATTGACTATATTCCAGTCCTGATACTAGAAGCGTCATTCTATGACAAGTAAAGGATATTTGGAACTTGTCTCTCCATCATTTGGAGAGACATTAGGGCCACCTTCATATGCAGAGGTTTCCACGGCACTAGGTTTCCATGCCAACCCTCAAATACCCTTCAATTCTAACTGTCTCTCCCAGAATTACCTTCCTCAGCCTCATTCCCCCTCACCCTCCCCAACTGATGCTTCCATTCCTCTTCTCCCTTCCCCCAGTCCACCCATAACATCTATTTTATGTGTGTTCCAAGGTCTCCCCCTGATCCCCAAACTCATCCCTTCCTCTATACCTAACTTCTCTGAGTATATGGATTGTACCTTTATTATTATTTACTTAATGACTAATAACCACATATAAGCAAATACATACCATATTTGTCTTTCTGGGTCTGGGATACCTCTCTTGGGATAATTGTTTTTCTAATTCCATCCATTTTCCTTCAACTTTCATAATGCCATTTTTGAACAGCTGAGTAATACTCCATTGTATAAGTGTAGCACATTTTATTTATTCTTCTTCAGTTGAGGAACATTTAGGGTGTTTCCTGTTTCTGGCTATTGTGAATAAAGCTGCTATGTGTGAGTGCCCCTTTTGTGGAATGGAGCATCCTTTGGGTATATGTCCAAGAGTGGTATATATAGCTGGGTCTTGAAGAAGATTGATTTCCATTTTTCTGAGGAACCATTACACTAGTTTCCATAGTGACTGCACAAGTTTGTACTTCTATCAACAATGGATGCATGTACGTCTTATTCCACATCCTTGCCAGCAGGAGCTGTCACTTCTGTTGTTGACATTAGCCATTATGGCAGGTGTAAGATGGAGCCTCAAAGTAATCTTGATTTGCATTTCCCTGGTGGTTAAAGATGATAAACATTTCTTTAAGTGTTTCTTGTCCATTTGAATTTCCTCTACTGAGAATTTTCTGCTTAGATCTATACCCCATCTTTAAATTGGATTATTCAGTTTTTTGATACCATGTTTTTTGAGTTCTTCATATGTTTTGGATATTATCTCTCTGTTGAATGTAGAGCTGATGTTATGGAGTTTGTGACCCCTGGGTAAAGATCATAGACTCAATCTAGTTATAAATGAAAGATTTATAACTGCTCATAAAATGACAGCCTTAGAGCCTAATCTCAGGCATGTTCTGAAGGCAAGTGTGGGAAAGTGGTTTTATTTTTTTTTCCCCAAGACCAAACCACAAGAAAACCTTCAATATCTATGCAAGCAAGCAAAAACTGGTGTGTTCTTCCACCTTCAAGTGGTTAAGGTGACTCAAAATAATCTGTGGGTATCAGCGTAAGCAAGTTACAAAAGTCAAAAAAGCAGTCATGACAAGTAGGTAGTCACAGCTGTACAGTTTTGGGTAGGGGCACTGAGTCAGGGTTACTGGGAGCCTTCAGGGACTGGAGTAAGAGTCCAATAACTAGTAGGTACCAAGGTGGAAGCCTAGCAAAAAACAAAAATGGAGTTTCTATAGGAATTTAATTGGTAGAAATCTTCTCCAAAGAGACTGACACTTAGTCCAAAAGCGAATGTTTTCTGATTTTAGGTTTATGATGTCACATTTGTTAAATGTTGAACTTTGTGTCTGTACTAATTGTTATTATTTATAAAATGGTCAACAGAGGCCAGTCCCACGAGGAGTGGTGGTCCCCTTGGTGGAAGGGAGACCACAGCAGGTGAGAGACAAACAGATATGCCATACAGAGAGAGCTTTGGTATGGAGTTTATTTAGTGGGTTATGTAGGGGAAGAGGGGAGAGAGGGGGCAGGGGAGAAAAGGGGAGGAGAGAGGAGAAAACGGGGGAGAGGGAGAGAAGCAGAACCTGTCCCTCTAGAAGGGAGTACAGAGATAAAGAGCACCTGGGCTGGACAGGAGGCTTGCCTTGGCAGGTGGGGGTTGGGAGTGGACAGAACTTGTCTCTTAAAGGGACAAGGTACCCAGGTGACAGACCAGGCCAGCAGATTACAACACTAAAAATGTTCTGTTCAAAAAGTCTTTCCTGTACCAGAAATTTCAAGGTTTTCCCTACTTTTTCTTCTATCAGGTTCAGTTTATCCAGCTTTATGATGATGTCTTTGATCAGCTGGAGCTGAGGTTTATGCATGATGACAGGTATGGATCAATTTGCATTCTTTTACACTCAGACATTCAGTTTAACCAGCATCATTTGTTGAAGACGCTGTTTTTCCCCCATTGTGTATTTCTGGTTTTTCTATCAAAAATCATGCATCCATAAGTGTGTGGAATTATGTCTGGGTCTTCAATTCTATTCCATTGATCAATGTGTCTGTTTTGATGCCAATATTGTCGCAACCGAGGCGACCAGCAAGGATGAAGCGACACTGGAGCTCTTCTTGAAGACAGTTTATTCAGGACCTTGTTACAGAATCACGATCTTTTCTTTCTCTCTCTCTCTTCTCTCCCTGGGCAAGCCTCTCCAGCCCTTAAGTAGGCCTGGGCTACCAACCCTGGATAGCCACGTGGGCACCGTCCATTGGTCCTCGCATACGCAAACAGCTTGCGATCAACGGGTGATGATTGCAAGAGTCCAGCCTTAGCCAAATAAGGAGTTGTTTGTCAGAGAGCTCACTTTCGGGATCGTGGAGGGCAGAAGCCAGTGCCATCTTTAAGGTGAGGCTCCACGCAGCTCTCTACACAATACCATGCTGTTTTTCTGTTTGTTTGATTTTGTGTTCAGCTGTAGCTCTATATTACGACTTGAAATCAGGAATGTTGATACCTCCATTAGCTGTTTTATTATTGAGGATTGTCTTAACTATCTTGTGTGATTTCTGTGTTTTTGTATGGAGCTGAGAATTGTCCTTTCAAGATCGGTTATTAATTTTGTTGGAAATTTGATTGGGATTGCACTGAATTTGTATATTGCTAACCCTACCAACCCATGAGCATAGGAG
Source organism: Alexandromys fortis (assembly GCF_014885135.2). Lineage (NCBI taxonomy): Eukaryota > Metazoa > Chordata > Mammalia > Rodentia > Cricetidae > Alexandromys > Alexandromys fortis. Next base: position 63,924 of record NW_026068126.1, read on the forward strand.
ATCTTTCCATTTTCTCGTATCATCTTCAATGTCTTTTTTTCAGAGATGACGTTTTTATCATACAAACCTTTAACTTGCTTAGTTAGAGTTATCCCAAGATACTTTATATTATTTGAAGCTATTTTGAAAGAGATTGTTTTTCTAATGTCTGTCTCAGTCCATTTGTCATTTATATATAGGAGGGCTACTGATTTTTATGAGTTAATTTTGTACCAACTACTTTGTTGAAAGTTGTCAGCTTTAGGAGCTCCCTGGAAGAGTTTTTGGATCACTTATGTATACTATCATATCATAAGCAAATAAAGATACTTGACTACTTCTTTATCAATCTGTATCCCCTTCATCTCCTTCAGTTGTCTCATTGCTCTGGTTAAGACTTCAAATGCTATATTGAATAGGTAAGGAGAGAGTGAGCAGCCTTGTCTTATTCCTGATTTTAATGGGATTGCTTTGAGTTTCTCTCCAGTGAACTTAATGTGGCCATGGGCTTGCTGTACATTGCCTTTATTGTGCTGATATATCTCTCTTATATCCCTAATCTCTCCAGGATTTTATAATTATGGTCTGGATTCTGTCAGAAGCCTTTTCTGAATCTAATGAAACAATCATGGGTTTTTTTTAGTTTGTTTATATGGTAGATTACATTTTTTTTATATTGAACCATCCCTGAATCTGAGGGATGAAGCTTACTTGATCATGGTGAATGATATTTTTGATGTGTTATTGAATTTGACTTTTATGTATTTTATTATTTTCTTCATCTATGTTCAGAAAAAAATGGTGTGTAATTCTCTTGCTTTTTTGAGTCTTTATGCAGTTCAGTGTCAGGATAACTGTGACCTCATAAAATAAATTTGGCAATGTTCTTTTTGTTTCTATTTTGTGGAATAATTTGAAGAATATTGGTACTAACTCTAATTTGAAAGTCTGACAGAATTCTGCCCTAAGACCATCTGGTCCTGGACTTTGTTTTGGTTGGAAGACTTTTAATGATTGCTTCTATTACACCAGGATTATAGGCCTATTTAAATTACTTGTCTAATTTCAATGTAACTTGGTAAGAGGTACCTATTGAGAAGATTATTTTTTTAGATTTTTCTAATTTTGTGTAGTACAGGTTTTTAAAATATGTTTTCATGAGTCACTGGATTTCCTTGATGTCTGTTGCTTTGTCCCACTTTTTGTTTCTGATTCTGTTAATTTGGATATTCTCTCTATGTCTTTTCATTAGTTTGGATAAAGTTTCCATCTTGTTGACCAAACAAAAAACCAACTCTGTTTCATTTTAATGATTTAAGACCTGAGACTCATTATTTCTTATTACCTCATCTTTCATTGACTTGGGACATCTTTTTTCAATATTTTTCCCTGAAGTAATATCTATCCTTGTTGTTGAGATCTGTTTCTTAGATGCAGCAGAAGGATAATATTTTTTCAACCATTCTGTTAGTCAGTGTTTGTTGAAAATATTTTCTGGGCCATTGAACTGAGTTTCTTTTCCTTCCTCTATTCCTATTATTCTTAGATTTGATCTTTTCATAATGTCCCAGATTTCCTGTATGCTTTCTGTCAGTATTTTTTTTTAGATTTAACATTTTCTTTGATGTTAAATCTATAATAACTTCTGTCCCGACCTATCAGGTACACAGAATTTTTTCTACCAGCCAATGAACAGCCAGCATACACTACTAAAATACACTAAGGAAATAGAAACCAAGAACAGCAGCAATAAAAACACAAAACCCCAACAAATACAAAACCAGATATCAGCACCTAGACCTATGATCTTCCCAATCTCAGATTCCTAGACATCAACATAAAAACACAATCAATAACAGCTAGAACAATGTTCCTACCAGAGCCCAGCAACTCTACCACAGCAGGATCTGAATATTCCAACATAACCAATCAACAGGAAAGGCATTAAAACAGCCTTTGTGAATATTATAGTGGTTCTTAAAGAGGAAATGACCAAATCCCTAAAAGAAATCCAGAAAATAAAGACAAAATCTTAAAAAAAGCACAATTCTTCTGAGGAATTTTAGAAATGAAAAATTATGGGTTTTAATAGAAAGCATCGCCAACAAAGCACAAGAGATGGAAGTGAGAATCTCAGCCGTTGAAGATGCTATAGAAGAAATGAATGTGTGGGCACTGGGAATCCAAGGTAAATTGTATTTTTGGGTATTGGGAGCTGAGCTCAGACCTCTAACCTCTTATTCAGCTTTAAAGAAGGAATTGGAGACAAACATTTGGTAGCCATCACCTGTAAAAGACGAATAAATGGAAAGTGAGGCACATCCAGTCACTCTTGGGACAGAAGCACTGCAATAACCAGAGAGATCGTCATCTAGAGATGTGGATAACGGAAAGGCAGCAAACTCAGTCGCTGTCTCTGTGAAACCATCAGGATGACAGAAGCAGCATTTTACAAAGGGGGTTATTAATGCAAAGCATTTAGCTGCATATTTAAAGTCCATCAGGAGGACATCAGAGGCATACCTGTGGGAACGACAAGAGAACAACCTCTCCAAATCTGCTGTTTTATAAAAGCAATAAAACTGCCAGTAAAAATGTCAAAGTTGACTCTGGAAATTACCCAAATGGTTGCAAAAATATACAAATCTTTTATTAAGGAAAGCACAGATAAATATGATTAAGGTTTTGTGACATCGACATTGCTCTTTTATGTGTTCTCAGTTCCATGGTGTCCTTGGCAACCAACAGCCAGCACACAGGTGGGATCAGAAGGCTTCCGGTCATTGGGATAGGCAGAACCAATTCTGAGACGGCAGAACCCAGGTTCTCAGGTCACTGTTGTCTTTGGCCTGTTGAACAGCTCCCTGGGAACAGCAGCGCACAGGGCATTGACTCAAAGCTTTGTACCAGGCAACCCTCTCTCTGTGGCCTTTGTCAAAAAGCAGTGAGGGACAATTTCTGAACACAGATGCTGCCAGAAGCAGTAACAAAAAATTGAGCAAACAAAAGTTGATTAAAAAAATAAATGTAAAAGGAAAAGGTGAAGAATGAGATGTCTACAGAGACTTTTGAAATCTCTGACATGTTCTGAAAGTTCAGAGGTCACAGATGGATGCAAGGCTGTGCGCACGTCTAGAAATGGGCCCATATTGAGGTAAGAGCTGAGAAGCCTGTTGACTGACCCTGGGATCAAGCAAGCAGTATGGTAGCAGGGCTGGAGAGGTAGTGCAGCAGCTTGGGGGATATTGGAAGGCTTGGTCTCCAGTTGGTAGACAATTGGGGAAGGATTAAACCAGGCCTTGTGTCAGTGTGGGTAGTGAGGCTTCAAAAAAGTCATACCATTCACGGTGAACCTGATCTGCTTCTATTGGCCTACCAGGATGTGAGCTCTCAGCTGCTGTCCCAGTGATGCCTGTCTGCCTGTTGCCACACCCCCTGCCTTGATGGCAATGACTCCCATTCTTCAAGAACTGTAAGCCCCAAATACATCCTTCCTTTGAAAAGTTACCTTGGTCATTTTTTATCACAGCAACAGAAAACAAATGAATATACCCTGGGAAGGGACAGCAATGCTCCCACTAGACACTGCAGAGTGACAAACACAGGCACCATGCTAGGAATGGGTTGTTTCCTTCGGAGTTGTTGGCCAGTGTCTTAGTTACCCTTGTCAACTTGGCACACAAGCCCATCACTATTAAGACACAACCCTTCCTTTCTTATTCATCCCCAAGACCTTAAATAATGTTAAAAGTCCCACAGTTTTTACAAATTCAACACACACTAAAGTTTGAGTCCCTTTAAAATAACCAATCTCTTAAAATGCAAGGTCTTTTAAAATTCAGTTTCACAACTCTTGGCTCCAGTAAAATACATTCTTACTTCAAGAGGAAAGAATCAGGTTACAACCACAACCAAATTAAAGCAAAAACAAAATTCCAACAGTCCAGTATCTGGGATCCATTCACCATCTTCTGGACTCTCTCAAAGGGTTTGGGTTACTTCTGGCTCTGCTGTCTGTAACACACACAGCTCGTCTTCTAGGCTCCACTCCACTGCTGCTGTTCTTGGTGGTCATCCCACGGCACTGGCATCTCCAAACACTGGGGTCTTCTGCAACAACTGGGCTGCACTTTCACCAATAGCCTCTTATAGGCTGTCTTCATGGTGCCAAGTCTCAGCTTCTCTGCATGACCCCTCAGTCCTGGGCATGCAACTATCATTGATGCTGCACCTTCACCAATGGCCTTTCCTGGCCTCTTGCAGTGCCACCCCTCAGCTGCTCCCCATGGCCCCTTCATGTCTTCACAATCAGGACCACCCGGTGATGCTTACACATTACAAAGTCTGACTGCCAGTTTGAGGTAGAAGTTTGGTCACCTCTGGAATACAGCTTCTCTGTGCTCTCAGGAAACACTTCCCAGGAGATTTCACCTTGGTGATGCTGGTTTCTGCTTAATCACTCCTAATTTCTTAGCTCCAGCCTATCAGCATCAAGTATCCCAGCAAAGCAAAATTTTGCCTTGGTAGTTCCAGTATCTTGTTAATCACAACTGATTCTTCAGTCCTAGCTAAGCAGAACCACAGGATCTTAATTCAAAATAACAAATGGCCCTGATAGAGACTTTAAACTTGGCTCTGAAAGTTTGCAAACCAGGCTTTGGCCCTCTGCACTTCTCTCAGCTTTCCTATCTTCCCACCTCCTAAACTACACCCCACTGACTCTTAACGCTCAGTGCTTCTTCTAGCCCAAAGTTCCAAAGTCCTTCCACAATCTTCCCCAAAACATGGTCATGTCTGTCATGGCAGCACTCTATTCTTGGTACCAATTTGTCTTTTTTAGGGTTTCTATTGCTCTGATGAAACACCATAATCAAAAAGTTGGGGAGGAAAGAGTTTATTAGGCTTATACTTTAGCATTGCTGCTCATCAGCAAAAGAAGTCAAGACCGGAACTCAAAATGGGGCAGAATCCTGGAAGCAGGAGTTGATGCGAAGGCCATGGAGGAGAGCCACTTACTGGCTTGCTTCCCATGGCTTGCTCAGCCTACCTTCTTATAGAACCCAGGACCAGAAGCCCAGGGATAGCACCACCAACCATGGGCTGGGCCATCCCCCAGTGACCATTAAATGAGAAAATGCCTTAAGTTGGATCTAATTGAGGCATTTCCTTAACTGAGACTCCTTCTTCTGATGATTCTAATTTGTGTCAAGTTGACACACAAAATCAGCCTGTACAATGGATGAGGTCCCATAGAGTCCCCAAGCAGTGGGAGCTATTGCCAATTCTCTTGGTGACACTCCAGGACTTGATGGTAAGATCCTATTGTGGACATACCACATATTTGAATCATAGAACACAAAGAACCCTTACCTAAAAACTTCATTCTTACTGACCAGCTTTTGTAGTACTAGAAGGTGCTATACATGCTACCAGATGAGACTAAGTTGACCTTGTGAACTATAATAACAACTAGTTTGAAAAAATAATGCCAGCTAGTACAGTGTGGGCATGAATGTCTCAGAAGTAACCAACCATTTCCTAACTGGATTTAAGGCCTGTACCACAAGTTGGTGTAGAAGGAGCTGCGGGCAGGCCTGCTTTTCATCCTGCCTGGCTCCTGCATGGCTAACTTAGCCTCAGAAATAATAACACGGGAACTGTATTCTTTTAAACACTGCCTGGCTCATTAGTTCTACCCTCTTATTGGCTAATTCTCACATCTTGATTAACCCATTTCTAATAATCTGTGTAACACCATGAGGTGGTGGCTTACTGGGAAAGATTCAGCATGTCTGACCTGGCAGCTGGCTCCATCGCATCTGCCCTGGAGAGGAGAGGCATGGCGTCTGCCTAACTTCCCTTCTTTCCAGCATTCTTTTCTGTTTACTCAGCCTACCTAATTTTCTGACCTATCAAGCCAAGCAGTTTCTTTATTAATTAACCAATGAAAGCAACAGATAGACATATGACCTTCCCACATCAAGTTGGGACTCATACTTGGCACAACTCTTGGAGCCAAGAAGCTATGAATAAAAGGCTATAAATTTCTAAGGGGAAACCTGCTTTGCTTGATTGGTTAGTATTAAACCAATTCCCAATGACTTACTTTTATACCCATAGACTAGTACATTCCCTCACCAGAGAAGGTGCTTTTTGCAGTAGTTTAGCATGGAGACTCACAACTGGCCAAGCTGTAGAAAAGGAAAGACTGGAAAAAAATCAGCCTTAAATGGGATGCCTGGACACCCTCTTCTCCCAAGGTTCAGAAATCATAGCAGAAGAAGGGGTGCAAATATTGTAAAACACAGAGGTAGTGAGTAAGCACAAGGAAACTGTGTTTTTCAGACATAACAAGGGAGTTTCACATATAGACTTGTAACAACTAATAGCAACCTTAGTCCAGACAGTGTCCCAACATGGAAAGGGGAGGTTGACTTGAAGTCTCACTCTTACATAAAAAACTATTTGCAATTGTTAGACTGAGAAAGGGGGAGCCATTCTTCTTAAAGGTATATTCCCTGATAGGTGACCCACACTCTAGTGGACACATGCCTATCCAAGCACATACGGGCGGCACAATTATAGTTGAGGGGTTTTGTGCTTGTTTTGTTGCTTGTTTGTTAAAGGAGCAGAAAGTTGGGTAAGTAGGGGGTGGGTCTGAGAGCAGTTTATGGAGAACAATGAATATGATCAAAATACTTCCTGACATTTCCAAAGAACTAATATGAAAATGAGAAAAAGACAAAATGAGAAAGCTGATCATGTATTTGTAGAGAAAGTATAAACTTATGCCTATAGTAAACATATCAAGAAAAATGAAATTACCTCCCTGTGAAAATTCCACATACTAGCATCAAAATTAATGATGAGATTTTAAATGCTTCACTCTAAGACCAAAGCCAGGACACAGATGTCTACTCTTGCCCTATAGACTCAATATCATGCTAACATTTTTATCTAAGATAATGACTTGAGGAAAATTAGTAAATAGCATTGAGATGAGAAAGAGTGGAGCAGAAACAGTGTGTGTCTGCAGACAACATAGGAATGGTTAAAGACATTCCTAAGGAAATATTTTCAAACTTCTAATGCTAATAAATTATATACAAATGTAACAAGACAAGAGATAACTATGTAAAAGAACCTGGTTCTACTCATACACACTAATAATGAACAAACTCCAAAAGCAAGAAGTCAAGGAAACAGTTCCACTGTCATATGAATAAAAAAATGACTACTACTTAGAAAATGAAACAAAAGAATTCAACAAAAGCCTGGGACACTGAAAACTCTAAAGTATCATTAACACAAGTGATGAAAAGCAAAAGTAAATACATAGAAGGAATCCCATGTTCATGGATAAGTGACACTGTGCTGCTAAAATGACGGTGCTCTCCACATTTATCTAAAGCGTCAACTCCACATCCCACAGGCCTAGCCCCTAGTTTTACAATAGTTGACAAGCTAATTTTAAATTTTATATGGATATATAAGAGAGTTATGGCAAGCATGTTAAACAACCAAACAAAAATCTCATCAACCATATGAAACTTATACTTCCTGATCTCAGAAGTCACGTCAATCAAAACAAACAGATCTTGGTCAAGACTGATAGGGGCAGACCCTGCTCTGTAGGAGACTGATGATCATATCATTAGGAAATCAAATACTACAGAAGTAGAATACAGTACTGTAGCCATCAAAACTTACCCGTGGGGGTCTACATCACTCTGGCTCACATTCCATTGTTCAAAGCAAGTTATTTAACCAAACCTCATATCAGTGGGCTAAGATACACAACCATCCCTTAGAAAGGGACAGAGTATATATTCTAAGCATACACGTAGGTGCTATTTAGATACAGTGATGACATAATTTAGGGTCAAGTTACAAAAAGAGTATTTGGAGACAGTTATCTTTGCTTTCCTGACTTGAAAGCTAGAGAGGTGTTGATTTAGAATAGATATGCTGTTTGATATATAAATGAGTGACTAGCATTTGGGAGCACAATAAACAAGAGTTGGCGAGTTACCCACACCTTGGAAGCTCATTGTTGAAGAGTTGGTTCTCAGCACACAGCCTAATCCATGCTTTTCTCCTCTGGGAATCCAAGGAGCAGAATATGTACTGATCTGGGCATTGGGTGCAATGTGGTCCATCCTAAAACAACAGGTCCTCACTCCCAGACCATGTAAAGTGAGAGCCAACACCTGCCTTCTACACGTGTGCACACCCTTGCTGGGTGGTGAGATGCTACAACCCTTTGCTCCCTTGTTCCTAGAAAGGTAGAGGTGACGTTAAAACTCCTTTTCCATTTGCTTTCCATTTGGGTATCTGCCTTCTTGGTATAAAGACCCCAATCTTAAAGAATTAAAGATATCTTTTTAGTTTCACGCATATAAACATTTGTAATTAGCCTATGATAAACCAATATGCTCATTCACAGACAACATCCTGATTCATCTGCGTTCTGTAATTTTAATTTCTCTTGGAGTTTACATAAAGAAACACCTCTGGTTTTAAAGGTAAAGGCCTGGGATACAACAGGTAGGTGGGTGGGCTGGCTTGGGATTCCCCACCAGAGTTTTAATATGTAGGCTTCCTAGAAGCATGTATTCACAGAAGTGTGGCAACACCATCTTCACACTTTCCCAGGGCTCTGCCAGAGAAGCAGCCAGCCTCCAGGATGGGGAGGAAAAGGTGTGAAAATGAAGCCTCCTTCTGAAAGGGCACAGCTCCTGTGCCTGCAGCAGCAAAGGAACATTTATTTCTAAGAACTTCAGATAACTAAGGCAAGTCCAAGATGTTCAACCATGCTCGTGAATAATGAGAAGCTATTTTAATAGCAATGAGATCAAATTATTTATCTATCAAACTGACAAAAAATTGCAAATGTTTGCTAAAACCCAGCGTGGGTGAAAGTGTGCAAAATGTGCATTTTCCCTGCCAGAGAAAGGTATGCGAATGAGTGTAGCACCTTCAAAGAGCAATCTGGAGAGAACTAAGGGAAGCATGGATCTTTTGTGCATGTATTTTACCAATGCATTCGTCTCTTTGCAAAGTCATGGTTAGATTCACGTCTTCCTGCCTACATTGTTGGCAATTCCCCTGCTCTGTAAATGACCCAAATCTAAACAATGGGAGATTTATTGAATAGCTATGTAACAGAATAACCTGAAATTATTTAAAAAATTAAAAAGTAACTGGTGTGGGAAACACCCTACATATGCTGCCAAGTATTGAGTGCAAGGTAGAAATGAGCCCTTTAAAGGAGAGTTCCCAGGCTTCGGCAGCATTGCCATCTTGGGAGGCTGTTCCACGCATGGTAGAATGCTGATGGTCCATGACCTCAACCTACTCAATGACAGGAGTGACTGCCCAAATTCTTGGCAGGCATGGTGGCACCCTCCTCTAATCCTAACACGTGTTTAGGGCTTGGAAACAGGAGGACTGCCGATTGGAGGCCATCAAGGACCCAGCATGGATGAATTATTTTGGCATTCTTTGTAGCTGGACACCCAGCAAATGGATGGAAGGTCTTACTCAGCACCAGCATTTCACCAATGAAGTACTAACACTGCACTTCTCATGAGACTAATGTCCAAAGCAACAATGTGTGAGAAAATTCTTCCAATGTACCAAGATGTTGGGCAATATGGAGAATTCTAACGAAAGAGAAAGTGAGGTAAGTAACCAGAATGGTTATCCCATTTCCATGGTAGGTTTGAAATGAGAGCCTGGAGCATGGAGGAAAGACTTCTGAAGACAACTCAAGTGTTAGCTGAGTAGTAGTATTTCACTTGCAGTCTATGACACAGTTGTCACGAGTAGGAAACTGAGGCTGGAGAGGTTTCCTGAGGAAGGTCATGCAGCAACAGCAATGGTCAGTCTTGGTTTGTGCCTTAAGTCCCTGAGCTCCAAAGGTCAAGTAGTCCAGAACACTGCTTCAGCCAGGTCCCTTCCCCTTGGTGACACTTGGCCACTTCTGCAGATATTTTTGAGTTTAAATACTTAGGAAAGGATATTTATTTACTTGTTTGCTCATTTGCTTGTTTACTTGTGTGTGTATTCATAAATATATAGATGAATGTACATCTGTGCACAGGCATATATATATGTATATATATATACCCATAATTATACAGGCATGCCTATATACAAATCTTATTAGTTCTTTTCTAAATAGATAGTTATGTTGGTAGATAGATAAGGTAGATAGGTAGATAGAAGATAGATAGATAGATAGATAGATAGATAGATAGATAGATAGATATGTGTGGGTGGGTGGGTGGGTGGGTGGGTGGGTGGGTGGGTGGATGGGTAGGTGGGTGCCTGGATGGATGGATGGATGGATGGATGGATGAGTGGATGGATGGATAGATGGATGGATGGATAGGTAGATGAGTGGATGGATGGATGGATGGATGATCGATAGGCAATACTCTTAATTGGATTCCAGCAGGTTCTATGGTGCATATACCTCCTGTATAAAACAAAGAACTAAATGGAAGAGAAAATCTTTGTCACCAGGACATTCAGATGATGCTAAGCAGATAACAAAACTGGATACTTTCTGTTATCTGTGATATTCAAGGGGTTTAATTCTTATTACTTCACAAATATGTTAGTGAGATGCCAAAACACATATATGGTTCTCCAGACATAAATGTATTGTTAGCTCCATTGTTAGCTCCACTTTGTAGATGAACAGGTTGATGGGTCAGTAAATATCAAGAAACTTCTCAGGGTCATTTACAGGGAGCAGAGGCAGAATCTACAGAGTCCGTTTTCACACCTCAGACTTTGCTATCCATTCTGGCTTTTGTCTTAGCTTGTCTTTAGATCCACATAAGCAGCACATTCTCTGTTCAGCCTGTTGGATGTCTGATGGACAGAGAAGCTAAGGGCTCTTCTCCTTCTTCCAAAATGTACATTTGCACACATACATACACACACAGTTTCTGCATAAAATAGCTGCTAATTTTCTATGAAAAATACATTTTCCTCCATGGGAACTTAAGGCCTCCAGTATGATGGTCAAAAGATTCAAATCTGAACTTCAGCTTATAGGTAATATATCATAGATTATCTAAGTCTCTGTCTAAATTAACCTCTAATAGTAAATCTATCTCATATGTAAGTACACACATGCATATAGATGCATACATGTATATATAATATAGACATATAGATGTGTGTGTTTATATACATGTGTACACATGTATACTCATATCCCACAGGTTATTTTTCTCTGAAGCACTGCCACAATGTGTGTGTGCTTGCGTGCGTGCGTGCACATGCCTTCTTGTGTGTTTTCTTAATTCAGATCTAGCAGAGTTGTATGAAGCCTGCTATGTAAAACAAATAGACAAACCTTTGTTACCAGAACTGAAGGGCCATGCTGGGTGGGAAACAAATCTGGCACGCTTGCTTCCACGATGCTCACGAGCTTTGTCCTCATCTTTTTAAAGGTGCAATGGTGAAATGTACAAATGCATATATACATCTCGCAAACAAATATATTCTCCAGGGCTTTGGTTTAGCTAAAATAAAGTATTTTCTTCTCATATATAACTTAGAGATATTCCCAAAAGGGAGAATCCCTTCTGTATAAAACAAACAACCCCATCATAGAAGCTAGAGACACCTGACGTACATCCCTTCCCCGAAGCTGCAAATCCTGCAGATTTGGAATAAATGTTATCTCAGGTCTTGTGTTATTTAAAGTTGGAATTCACATTGGTTTGTGTTTGGGAAGAAGTTTAATGATATCTGAACAATTCAGGAACTATTCAAACATGGAGTTATATGTGTACAATAACAATGCAAAACATTTCAGGGATCACAGGCATTCTAATTACCTTGTCACAGATTCTGTCCCATAGCTAAACATAACTATAGAAAAAGATCGGTAAGTAGGTCCTCTGCGAGTAGAAATTACATCTGACCCTTGTTTGTATTATCAGCAAAGTACACATTAAGTGACAAATTAGTGCTTGTTAACTAAGTACATGATTGAATGAATGACTTTAAATTCTACTGCTGGTGTGGCCACATCTTCATCTCTCCGCTCTCTGTGGTAAGACCCTAGGCTCAAGGGACTCAGTACACCGTCTCCTCCCTGGTAGGGCTCTTCCTCCCCAGTGTTTGTTGCCTGATTAGTGCCGAGAGGATGTGGCCATGGCAAGAAGATGACATATATGAACAAAAAGAAAAGCAAGCAGGAGGCAGATGAGTTCACAGCAAGTTCAAGTCTATCTTCTTTTGGAAGGAAGTGGGAAAAGAGAACAAAGTTCTCGTGAATAATGATGCTTATTAAAACAGGCTCCCTTGCTCTGATGTGCTTAAGATGGATGCAGCATCATACCGACTTCAGGGGAGTGGGAGTACAGCTGACAATTTTCCATCAGCGTTTTCATGAAGAAGGAGCAGGTCCCTGGCCCCCTCCCTTCTCTGCCCCTCCTTCTTCTGCTCCAGCCTGCCTTTCCTGCAGAGCTTCTGGCTGCTTTAAGGAACTGGGGGAGGAATTCATCAGGGGCTGGCAAGTGGCAAATGACATTAGCTTCCAGTTATATTAAAGGACCTGAACACGGCAGGATGGCATGTTAGTCCCTCTCTGTGCTCTTAGCCCTTATCCCTAACAACTGGATGCAGTAGGTGTAGTACTCATGGTCGTTCAGTGGTAGGCATGTGCCTTCTGTGGCTGCCCTACGTCCATTTCTTCCTTTGTCATCAAACATCCTTTTTTCCATTTGAAGAGCCCCTCTTTCTTCTCCACCCATTTGGTTCTAGGGACTAAAAGGTCTGTAAGTTCTTAAAATATATATTTGTTTAATTGGTATTGACTACCATGATATCTTGTATTAAATAGTATCATTAAGATTCATGAAATTCCCATGTAACAGAAGAGCATAAATAAAGCAATTTTCAGAGAGCATGAAGGAGCTCTGGGTAAATTAAAATATAATCAATCTTTAAAAAGAAGTAAGCATGAACTGGGAGTATAAAAACCAAGGACATTTTAGAGAAAATGGAGCAATAAAAAGGATGCAGATGCACAGACTCACACATATGTTTAACTTGAGGACTGATGCAAGAAATTTGATATTTTCACTAAAAAAGAGCCTAAAAACTAGAACAAGAGTTATTACAGAGGAAAGAAAACAGCCTAAAAGAGAAGACAAGACAATTTCTCAGTTTTGAAAAGCATTATTCTGATGAAAAAATGTTCCTCCTATTCTAGAACCAAGGATTTAAAACAGGAAAAGAAGTCAAACCAAGACATACCTTCATGTTTGAAGACAAGAGGAACAAAGAGAAAGGTTTTTAAGTTTTTAAAAAAGGAAACCAGAAATCAATAGATAGAATGCTGGAGGGTTGAACGGCATTGGACGCAAACACTGACGTTAAAATTGGGAAGACATGAAAAATTGTTTCAGTCTTGCTATTAATGGCTCCTCAATCAGAGGTCTACATTTGTCTGAAAACCAAACCATGTATGAGGAGGCAGCAGAATTTTTTTTTCTCAAATTCTCAACTGCTGGAAAAGCTGATGGACACGATGTTCCACCAGAATGGAAGAGGACACCAGAAGCCAGGGAAATAAGATGTCCAAGGAACTAGCTCCAGAAGAGAATACGAGCAAAGGTGATTTTAAGAATAATTTTTAAAGAAAGTCCCTAGAGGGCTACTAAAACAAATTAGAACAGAAAATGCAGAATTGGAGAAACATGAATGGACTCATCCCAGAAGGGCTGCGGAATCAATAGAAGAACTGATTTATTTGACTGTGGGGGGAAAAGTGTTACAAGGATATGTTCTGTGGAGAATGTGAAGTAATTTATAAATAGAAAGCTAAACATATGGAAAAAAGAGGCAATTATCGACACCAGGAAAAGCGAGCAGTTATATAACTAGGAAAAACTATTACAATGCTCCCTGTTTAACAATACCCTTGCCTTTCGGGGTCTCAGTTTAGGAACTGGCACATAGAAAATATTCAGTATCATTTTACTGTCCATGCGTTTCCATTAAACACATAATGGTTACAAGTTGGAATAGCCCGCTATGAAAACCCACAACAATAGCTCAGAATATGTTCTTATTTGGAAATGGTGTCTCTGTGTGTGAGAGAGAGAAAGGAGAGAGGGAGAGAGGCTGTGTGAGAGAGCGGAGGGTGTGTGTCTGAATGTGTGTGTGAGTATGTGCTTGTGTCTGTGTGTGTCTGTGTGGGTATGTGGGTGTGAGGGAGAGAGTGGATGGGTGAGAGAAAGAGTCTGTGTATGTATGTGTGGGGGTGTGAGACAGAGAGCAAGTGCGTGTGTGTGCATGTGTGTGCGTGTGTGTGCATGTGCGTGAAGTTGAAAGTGAGGTTCTACGGAGCTTGATGGACTCTCCACTATGACTGGTATCATTACACAGAAGCGCGCACTAGCTCAGAGGAACACGGCCAGCACCATGTGACAGCGCAGTCACACTCTTCTTAGTTGTTTTCCCAGAACGACGTGTGTGAAATGTCTCTGCATGCCAGTAGATGTCAAACTCTCATTTTTAAATTCCTATTTTAACTCAGCCACATTGAAATTATTGTGTTGTGTTCTAGAGCTTGGGTATTTTAAAATTCATTTACCATTATCCTGTCTATGGAGATTTAAGTTGTTCTCCCATTTTTCTTCTCAAATCTCATGAGTATCTTTCTGTGTTCTATGTGGGATGTGAACCAGTTGACATGGAACATAGCTTCGAATGTATCTGTGTGTGTGCTGGAACTTCAGGGCTGCTCATATGAGCTCCATGTTCTCCAGCAATGACTGAAGAGCCTTCTGGTGACCTTTGCGGAGTTGCTTCCCTGAAAAATAATTTCCGTGTTATGAAGTTTCCCCTTTCTTCAGAGTCTCACAGATTCAGAGCCAGCGCCATGACCTACTTTTTAAATGGGTTGAATTTTACTCCTTACTACTCAAAGGCATTTTTCAAATCCTAAACCCCAGGTCTTCAGACATAGACACCTAGAAGAGATAAGGGAGTGTCTTCTCTGAAAGGCTTTGGGGGGCAGACACCTTGGTGGTACCAAAGGCATGCTTTAAAATCTCAACACCCACAGCATTAAGAGACTGAAGGCCACTATTGAATCAGGCGACTGGTTGGAAAGGTCTCCAAATAAAAACTGCAGGAGCCCCGATTGAACAGAAGCCAAATGCTTGTGTGATTTTTCACCTGTTTTCTTCTTGTAATCCTAGACTGAACCCAGAATTCAAGATTTTATTTTCCTTCTCTCTATAAGAACACCAGGTGAAGGGGAAGCAAAGATGCATTCACTAAAGCCAGCCGATGTCATAACCTCACCCAAGTCTTATCACGGGAGCCTCCGATAGCTTGTCCACATGGAGCCCCTGCTGCAACTAATATAATATCCAGACACAAGAAAAGGGCAATGTGCTCTCCAGATTCCTCTGGTTAGGACTGCATTCTCTAGGGCTGCTATTAGGGCCTGCTCTGGCCTTTTAAGTTCTGGATGTCATGGTAGCTATTTGTTCCAGCCTGTCTCCATCTTTTATTTCTCAGCTTTCTTCTTCTTGACTTCCGATCCATCTGTGTTGCCTTTCACCTACTTCCTTGGTCACATTCTGAAGTGCCTGTCAATGCTAAGACATGTTTAAGTGCACAAACTGGAGCAAAGATGCTGAGATTGATACTGAAAAGTTTCTGTACCCCGATAAGCCTCTCCACAGACACAATAACCCAAATCAGACCAAATCAAACCGAATTAGAAAAGAAGAACCCAGGCTTAACAGGTATAGTGTTCCTGGATGATTTTCCAGTTCCCCCCTCCTCCAGAGAGGAGACGGGAAAGGAAGACCTGAAAACCACGTGTCTGTTTTCTGGGAGGCAGTTTAAATATCTTGTGGGAGTGGTCTTGAGCATCTCTAGGGGAGGGGTCATCGTTTGGTGTGCTTTCTGAGATGCACAGGGTTTGGAGAGAGAAGGGGGAAGGCGTTTTCAGCACCAAATGTTAAGTTTTGAATTCCTAGTTAATGGGATCTACCGCTAATATAATAAACCGATCAAACCAAATTAATAAAGTCCAGGAATTGAACACTTTCAAGGACTATGGGAAACTATAGGATTACTACTTAGTTATTCTGAGCAAAGCTTTCCTGGGTGGTCCCAGGGAAAGTTGAGGAGACTACAAGGGGAACCAACAAGATGGGGGCTTTTAATGCCCTGAAGGGTGGAGCCACTGATGGTGGGCTTTCTCAGGGGCAGAATCCAGACTGGAGCAACTCCAAGGGAAGGGGTTTGGAGTGGAACCCCTACCCGAACATTTTAGACTCTTTGGGTATATGGATGCCAGGGGCTGGGGTGAAGCTTCTACCCAAACAGATACCCCTCCTGTCTTTGTCTTAGGTTTTGGTACCTTTCTGCATGCCTGAGAGAAACGGTGAGTAATAGGCACATTACAAACAGCACAATTATAACTTAGTGCAGGTGTTTAGCCAACCTCTCCAACTTCTTTCTGGGACCAGTAAATAGGGTCAGAGAGCATATTAGCCCTACACTGCTCAGAGAAAGAAGGCAAAGACCCACAAAGTACTTGGGCTCTGTGCTTTCTCCGCAGATCTTTGCAGGAAGCAATCTAGAATATTATAGAGTACTGCAGAATATCCATGGCGTAACTCAATTCTCGTCATCTTCTGACTGTTGACTGTGGTGCCTGGCCCTTGTCCTCCACCCAGCTTTGACTATCTGTGTAATCAAGGATAAGGATGGTATAAAGGGGAAGAAGCAGCAGACAGCATGAGAGAGAGCATGAGATGAGAAATGAGAAACAGAAAAGAAAAAGACAGTAAATCAAGATGTGAGTTAACGGAGAAAACACGGGCGGGGTGGTTCGGGAGTCACTGAAGTCGTATATTAGTATATCTTGTTGGTAACATTTAAATGATAACACCCTGCACTTGGGGAGGAAATCACGTGATGGCCCACACTTCTGCTAGTTACCGCACATCACCTTGCTCCGAGTTCAAGCCTATCTGCTCCCTCCGGGCTCAATCAGGTGGGTGTTCTCTGCCAAGGAGCTGCTTCAGAAGCTAAAGCAAGTCCCGAGAGCAACGATTTGATTCCTTCGTAACTGAAAGAAATTATGCTAAAGAAGTAAAAATGATACACTTGCTGTTACAGAGCTAAAGCAGAGATATTGAATTATTTAATTTAGAAGCAACAACCAGTCAATCCATGCCGTGCCATCTGCAATCAACGTGCACCATTATTACAGTTCCGCAGATGGCTGCTTCAACAACCAGCGAATCCATGCCGAGCTACCTGCAATCAATGAGCACCATTACGGTTACACAGATGGCTGCCTGTGGGAAAGTTCCAGGCCAGTGGTTTGCAAACTTAGCCATGTACTGTAATCACCCAAAAGCTTTAAGGGAATTCTCAGCACATAGATTGTGCCTTAGACCAACTACATGGAGAGATTATTGTTTTTAAAGGTTCCCAGAAGACTCCAGCGTGAAGCCAAAGTATGATCTTGGCTAACCCTGTAAATCACATCTGTATTGGGGTGACTCTGTAGAGAGGAGCATGTCGAGTAGCTCAAAAAATCACTGCAGCTGGTGGGTAACTGAAGTAACGATTCGGGGGCTGTCACAGGACTGGGAAAAACCCATCTGTTTGAGAGGACAGTTAATCAAGCGACAGGCTTCAGAGCCGACTTCCACGTTCCATGACATAAGGGTTGCCCCAAGTGTTTGATGGCCTTGGCTTGTTGGTGGCTGTTTGTGGCCATCTGCTGCCAGCAGCTATGGGCGAGAGGGACAAGCTGCCAAGCAGCCTCCTTTTATATTTGTGTCTCTGCTAAATGACCTCATTTTTCAAACACTTAGAAAATACAGCTGTTACGGTTTGAGTTGGTTCTCCCAGCTTCATATGGTAAAAATCTTGTGTCCCCATACCTCAGAATGTAACAGTATTTATAGGCGACACCTAAGATGAAGTCATCTTGGAATAGAGGCAGTCCTCAATCAATATGACTGATGCCATTTTTGAAGAAAAAATTTGGACAGAGGGCAATGCCTGAGAGAAGGAGACACCTAAAGATGTTTGCAGGGTTCGAGTGCTGCTCCCAGCAGTTAGGTACCAAACATGTTCACCATACCACCAGAAGCTAGACAACAACAAGGAATGGATTCTTTCTCCCGATCTTCCCTCAGAAGAAACCAACCCTACCAATGACACTTGGATCTTGAACCTCTAACTTCCGGACATGTGAGATAACAGATTTGTGATTTAAAGCTGTTATTTTGTGACTGCATGTTACAACTTACGTTATGGGAAAGTCATGCAACATCCCACCCTGGCCAAACCTGCGCTAAACACTGATTAGAGCAAACCAAGTCTGAGGTGTGGGGAGAAAGAGCCTTGAGCCACTCAAAGCCTCAGTTCCAATCCTGATTTCAATTGCCCAAATAGCCGTTCCTGGCCCCTCTTGCTCCTTGTATGCAAGTCCAGGGCCATTGAAGTGACCCAAGAGAGACTTGGAAGTTTGTATGGTTGCTGTTCTTCCTTAACTCATCTACATTGCTATTCTGAAATCCTTAATAATTTTTCTAAAGGAGTTTTAACATTTTTTTTAACAAAGACATTTCCTCCCCCCCCCCCTTTGTACTGGGTTCCACAAATTATGTTACTAGTTGTATAACTTGGTCCCCCTGTGGGGCTCATAACAGTGGGAGCGGGGGCCAATTTTTACTCTTCTGCTGGCTTTTAGGACCCTATTTTCCACATTGGGTGGCCTTGCCCAGCCTTGCTACAAGGGAAGGTGCTTAGTCTTACTACAACTTGATACTCCATGTTTTGTTGATATCCATGGAAGTCCTGCTCTTTTTTGAATAGAAATGGAGGAAGTGCGGAGGAGGAAGAAGAAGGAAGCTGGGGTGACTGGAGAGGAAGGAAGAGAAACTGTGGCTACAATGCAAAATAAATTAATTTAAAAAATGTGTCACTTGCTGGTAGCCATGTCAGTGGAGCAGCAGGTGGTAACTGAAGCTAAAGGTATCCGCCTATTAGGAGGAAACTCTCTGATGTGTCAATCTTGGGCAGGCAAGGCCCTGAGACCACAGACCCCGGAATGTCTTTTGCTTGGGCTGTGTCTTAGCATGTTTGCCGCTGCTGTCCTTCTCTGGTATCTGCATCATGTGAATGGGTGTGGGGAGATCCCCACTGCCTGTAATGAAGTGTGTTTATCTCATGGAAACATCCTGTTCTACTGGGTATTCTACCTGTGGATTATTATGAAGATAATTCCTTCCTAAGCTGTACTGTCTGATTGATCATAATAAAGTTAGTTTAAATAGAGTTTCAGTGATAAAAATATAAACAAGGAGGTGTCACACAGCTAGAACCCATGAGTTTCTATTGAGAAGACGCATAGACTGCAGTTTAGGTTAATGATTAAGAAAAACAACTGAGTCCCAGTAGCCCAGATAGTTTAAATTCTTTTAATCTTGATGTTGGGAGATGAGTTCACAGGTTTCAGAGTGCATTGTAGCTGAAACTAAGCTTTGAAAATAACAAAGTTAGACTAAGGTGCTTCTGTTAAATAGCTTTGAGGTGAAAAACCAAAGAAGTCAATCTAAAGTTCTGGAAAGACACAGAGTTGAGTGAGGAACCCGTTAAGGTCAGGGAGCAAGAACAAAGCAGCCCAATTGTCATTGGCTGATGCGCCTTTCTTGCTAGGATTGGTCAGTGACCAAATGTGATGATTAATTCCTTGTACCCATGTCTGCCCTCAATCTCCTGATATAAGAAACTATTGATGAATGGGTATATGCCCTACAGATTTAAAGTAGAGCTGATTGATTCCTTTTCATAAATAAAAGTTTAGGTTTGTGATTCCTTTAAGATTCCTTATAAGATTATCTTTCAAGATAAGGAATAAAGTATTGGTCCTTTTTATGTAACTACAAAATTACAGCCTGCCAAAAGACCTGGCTAAAAAGAATAGCTTGCTTGCCTACATAGTTAATCTATAACAAGTTTCTTGGGTATGAATGTACATGGGTTCTGAGATAAATTATTTTTCACCTGGAATATGTAAAATGTTTAGTCATGTGAAGGAGATGGAAAACATGCTGTTTTACTGTTTGTTTTGTATTCATTGTAATCATTCACTTGAAAAACAGAATGTAACCACATTGTAAATTTTAAATTGCCTGAAAGATTTTTCTGGGATATATAAGTTGTAAGGGAAAGAATAAAGAGAGTTAAAATGGACTAGACGGAAAATATCAAGAATGAGAGAGAGAATTCACCAGGAAAATAAAGAACAGAGAATGCAAGAAAAAGAAAAGATCTGAAGGAAGCCATCAAGAGAGTGTGTGAGTTGTTTTTCCCCCACCCCTTACCTGCCTTAGATAGAAAAATCTAGTTACTCTCTGGCTCTGTGGGTTTCCCTTTGAGCCCTGAACTCTAGGGTGCTGGCCCCTCAGGCAGTCGCTCAGTCACTAGGCCTGTTTACCAGCTTGCCCCCTTGGTTAGATCCAGGTTACTTTCTTGAAGGATTTTTCATATATTCGTTCTACAAGTTCTGTTCCTTTAGAGAATCCTGTTTAATGCAATACACAAATGCTGAAGCGGGAGCTATGGAAACTGGGTCTTGGCTTACGCAGTCCAGCCTGTTGTGACCAGTTGTGACTGAGGGTCATAGGGCTGCATACTCCTTAGCACTCCTGAAGGTGACTGGATGCTGTGCTGTTTTAGTAATATGTTTATCTTTTACAACACGTTTTGAAACTGACATAGACATAGATCCTCCTTAGAATAATGGGACAAGCTGGGGAATTGTCCCCACTTTTTCACATTCTCCATGATTTATAATTATATATCCACACCCTTTCTGTGAGCAGCTAAACTATGTCCTGCTGTGGGACTTGTACACCGTTCATGTTGATTTAGTTGTCATGGCCAATAGAACTTACATAGATCTATCAATGTGTCACTCCTCAGCTGAAGCCTTAAGGAACATTAATAGTTAGGTTATCAACTTAACAAACTCTACAATCATCCAAGATACAGTTTGGGGACCTGTTTTTGGAAGGTCATCTTCCTTGTGTTAATTGATATGCTCACTGTGGTGACATCCTTCTCTGGATTGGATCCTGGTCTATGTCCATCATTTGCTACTTGCTGGTTGTGAATTCTGTGTTATCAGATGCTTCAAGTGCCTACCTCCAGATCTCCACATCATGAAGTACCTTGAACGATGAGCCTTTCCTTGCTAGTTATGTCCAGCTTGACACAAGCTGTAGTCATCTGAAAGTAGGGAACCTCAGTTGAGAAGATGCTTCAGAAGATCCAATTATACGGCATCCTCTAAATTAGTGATTGATAAGGGAGGACCCAGCACATTGTGGGTAGTGCAATCCTGGACCGGAAGTTCTAGGTTTTATAAGAAAGCAGGCTGATCAAACCATGGGGAGCAACCCAGTAAGCAGCATCCTCCATGGCCTCTGCATCAGTTCCTGCCTCCAGGTTCCTGCCCTGTTTGAGTTGAAGGACTACAGTGTAGAAGTATAAGTCAAATAAACTCTTTTGTCTCTAAGTTACTTTTGGTCATGGTGTTTCATCACCGCCATGGAAACCCTAACTAAACGGAGCCACGGAAAACCCATTGTCCTCTAAGCTGCTTTTGTTAGACTATTCTATCACAGCAACAGGAAGAGGAACCAAGACAGTGTTCTTCTTGTCTTACTGCATCTCTGCCCTCCGTCATGAGAGGAACAGCCCCAATGCAGAAGCTGACCCAAAGACAACCAGCAGATAGGTGGGACAGGCCCAGTGTCTAGTCTTGTCCCCAAAGGGATCCTAACTAAGTCCAGAGAGTCATCCCCTCACCACAAACACATACATAACACTTAAAAGTCCAGTGTATTCATCCAATTTTTGTGCTGAAGATATTTCTTCTGGTGAGATCTTGAAGCCACACTACTCTTTTACTATTTCACTTCTGGGATGATATTAAAATGACTTATATTTTCTTAGGTTACAGAAAATTGTGTTCTGGATTCACAGGCCTGCCCGCCTCCATGTGGCTCAGGCAGGTGAAAGACATACACTGGCCAGCCTGGGTCCTCACAGTCTGAGCTGGCTGAAGGCATTTATAGGCCCACCCTGTGTCATGGGGCACCATTATGATAAGCAAATAGATGTGGAGAAAAAGGAGAAAGAGGAGAAGAACGCTTCATGTGCTGTGGAGAAAGGCAGAATGGAAGAAGCAAAGGTAGTGAGGAACAGGCTGATGTGGGTGGCCTTCTGGAGCCAGGGTGGCATCCGGGCCTGGGATGCTGCCAAGAATCATGCCTGGGTTCATGGTTCACCAACATCCAGTGTCTGTGTTGACTTGCATGACCTATATTGCCACCAAAGGCCGCAAGGATGCCTTAATGTCTGAGCTGCCACCAGTGGCCATTTCGGTGTCCAAGGGCCATGCCACCACCAGGGCCATGCTGATCTAAACGGGGAACATGATGACATCCAGATCAGACTACTGCCTAGGCTATGTCTGGGTCTGTGGTCCTGCTGTGGCTGGGGTCTGTGTTGATGTCCCTGACCAATGTTACCACAGGGGTTCACAGATCCATGGCTGTTGAAATCAGAGGACCATGCTCAACAAGTCATACCCTTCACTGACCCTGGGATAGCTGGCCCTGCCCCTAACTGGACACTGCACCAGGAGAGCTGGCTCTATTCCTCATGGGATAGCTGGTCTCCACACTCAAGAGAGATGGCCCCACCCCTCAACATGGGTGTGGGAGTGCTGGTCCAGACCCACCCTAGCATCTACCCCATTTATGATCTGCTGAAAGGGGAACGGATTGGTCATGCAAAACAATAGCTGCAGGATCTCCATGTGTTGGCGCCACAACAGGATATCCAAGAAAAGTTTCGGTGAGGGTCCAGTGATGATGGTGTGCCGGAGGCCTTGAGTCAGACCAATGACTCGCTGTAATGAACATATCTGTAGGTGGGGCTGATGGGAGACAAAAAGGTGTAATACAAAACACATCTCAACTCCCAATGCCACTAGGACAAATGAAGAGGTGTTGGAGAGTGAGGCAGGATTTTTGTTTGCTTTGTTTTTTATTAATTTGGGATTTTGGAGGGTGGGGTGCTGCAGTTGTGAAGCAAATATGGAGGATGGAGAGGTGAGCAGGATTGGGGTGCATCATGTGAAATTTCCAAAGAATCAATAAGAATTATGTAAATGTATACACAAACACACACACACACGCACACACACACTATATNATATATATATCCTGATTTTGCTTTTAAATGAGTAAGCATCCAAGTAAGAAAGTCTTTGGTATGCAGAATCATTACAGTACAAGCTGGCTGGTGAGTATCATTGCCTCTGATGAGCTTGCATGACTTTCCCTGGTCTGACCTCCTTGTCTTCCACCTTTCCCATCTTACCTCTTCCTCCATGGCTCAATTCTTTCAGACTGAAAAGGTGTCATATCTTATGTCTTATCGGAGGCATCCACACATCCTCTCCTTCCATTTACCCATCCAAATAGTTCCTCACTAGGTGCTAATCCCACCAGGCATCTCCTCTGAAGAGTCTCAAAGAAAGCCCATAGCACAGCCTCCTGGCAGTGTTGATCCTCACTAGAGTGTTCAGAAAATCTATGGAGATGTGTATAGACTTCCATTTCTGTCACCATAGGATGATCAGAACAAATGAGAGACAATAACCCTTTGCCCTACACAATGACTCCCCTACCTCCATGAAAAGTAAGTCCAAGGAGTCTGTGAAGCGCTTCCGTCTGTTGCCATCATGGCAACGAAAAGCAGAACCTGTATTTTTTATATGTTCTGAGATCATAAGCCATTACATTGTCATGAAAGAAGACTGCAGTTTCAAGGTCCACCTGTGGGAAATCTCTCCAGAGCGAGGATGGACAGAGGCTTTATGGGTCCCCAGGGACGATTTCAACAGAGGTTTCAGTCTCTGACTCTCAGCCACCTACACTTTTTCTTAGCTATCATGGAAACAGCAACTCTGGTAGTTTCAGAGACTACGTAGGCTTGGGAAATGGGCACTTGATAGAAAGCATGGCATATCATAAAGGTCAGAGGGGATTGTGTTCTTATATTCTATTGCTCTGTGACAAATTGCCAGTTTAATGGCTTAAAATGACACAAATGTGTTACCCTATGGTTACTATGGGTCAGAAGTCT
Source organism: Alexandromys fortis (assembly GCF_014885135.2). NCBI lineage: Eukaryota > Metazoa > Chordata > Mammalia > Rodentia > Cricetidae > Alexandromys > Alexandromys fortis. Next base: position 88,149 of record NW_026068126.1, read on the forward strand.
GGACTAAGTTTACTTATATTCTCAAATTGCAGCCCAATGTCTTGCAAATCTAGAATTGAGGTCCCTTGAGAAGTCCCATACTAGGACAACGACTCTTAATAGTGTCTATGATAGAATTACCTGTCACCCAGATGTGCCAAAGGCTAAGAATGGACCTTAACTTGATGTACAGAAAATGTATGTCTTGCTCATTCTGTCCTTATATGGAGGCTTTAAATAGATACTAGCTACGTTTTAATTCTTTCGTTCCTAGTACACTAAGAAATCTTGGAAGCCAAGGTGTTTCTTTCTTGAGCACTTTTTATCTTCAGAGCTTCGCACACTGCCTGGAGCACCTACAGAGGGATTCAACAAACATTTGTCAAATGAGCAAATGACTTTTGGGTGTTCAACACATGCTTATGGAACAAAACGGAAGCAGTTCTAATAAACATTGTGCAGTCTCTGAAGGGTGGGTATCGCTGCGACTGTTGAGCAAAGACAATCTTGTAGACAAATCAATAGAAGTAGCACAACTAGAAATTTTTCATTCCATCCAGAGAAATTATTCCTTTCTATTTGAAATACGGCCCTGAAATACAAACTCTGACACATTCTAAACCGTGTGACTCAGCAACGTCATCTTCTAGGACCCGGAGGGTTGGGGAATGAAAGACAAATGGGAACTCTGCGTTAGATGGTGTTTTCTGGGAAGGTCTCTGATGTTACCACTTTACACATTTATCACTGGGTCTTGCCATGTAACCCAGGTTGGCCTCAAATGTGTATTTGTTACTGTTGTGACCAAATCCCTGGTGAGAGCAAGTTAAGGGCAAGGGGTTACTCTGTTCACAGTTTGAGAGAGTAGAATCCATCATGGCGGGGAAGCACGGCAGAGTTCATGTGGGTAGAAAGTGGGGCTGAGAGTTCTCTGGGATTAGCCTGGGGGTGGGATGCATTTTATGTCTAAACCATTACAGTATCCCAGACTGGTCTTGAGCTTCTAGATAACACAGGTTGGGTGTAAATTCTTGATCTTCTTGCTTTGGACGTCCGAATGCCAGGACTACAGGTATATACTACTATATCCACCTCTGAAATTGATATTTTTTTGAGATTTATTTGTGTGTGTGTGTGTGTGTGTGTGTCTATGAGAGAGGGGGGAGATCAGGTTCATTTAGGTGCCTATAGAGACCAGGTGAGTGCATGGGATCCTCTGGAGCTGGTGACACAGGAAGCTGTGAACCCCTTGACCTGGGTGCTAAGACCCAAACTCTAGTCCTCTGCAAGAACAGCAAGTGCTCTTAACCACTGAGCCATCTCTCCTGCTCTCCAAATTAGAAATTTTTTAAAAATATTTAATTGTTTATAAAAGTTTTTAGTTTTCAGTGGTTAAGAATTTCTATGCTTGAAAATGGTGAATTAGTTCCACAACCCCACTAACCAAGAAACCAAAGCGGTATATTTCCAGTCAACACTTTTATTAACATGTTTCAAATTTGCAGGCATCTTGGCCCTAAAACTGGCATCTAAATTTAGCCGGCATCGTGAGAGACACACGCCCAATGAGGCAACAGCGTCCTCAGAGCTGCCACGTCATCTCTTTATTTTGGTAGTTGAGCACCTTCTGGAACAACAAACAGACACCTTTGGAAACAAAGATGGAATTTTGGGTATCTTAACTGATAGGGGCTGTCTAAAATTAAAGGCATTGCTAATGAACTGGAACACAGAATTAGAACCTACAGTTTGGGAAATATGTGAGAAAAAGAGTGTTTGTCAAAAACTTCAGCTCAGGGAAATAGGCTGGCTGCTTCAAGGACACTAAATTGATTATAATAATTATATAATGTTTTAAATCTCATTAAACAGCAGCCTGCTAGGTTGTCCCTGAATCAGAACACTTGTTTGCTCAAAGTATTGGTATTTAATTCTCTTTCGCTGTTAGAATTATGAATAAAACTAGTAATTTAAACAAACACCTACCTGTGTGAATGGATACTGAAACTGACCACGGCTTCACTTTTTAAAAAACTAAACAGTAACTACTTCTTAAGGTAAGTAAACCTGAGTTCAGAGGAAGCCCTTGTCTTTAGTATCCTTGGATAGACCCGGAATGGGTTGCAAGCACTTTGAAAACTACCTGAAGAATTTGTACTACATGTGCGGAGTCCAGGAACCATGTTCCTCCAGGAAAGCCCAAGGGGAAGGGGTAAGATGTGTCTTCAGACAGACCTGATTTTCATCTGAGGTCCAAAGAAGACAGCTTCAGCGATGTCTGTCTTGTGGTGAGGAAAGTACTCCTGCCCCATGTACAGAGACAGTAAACACCTGGACGTTATTGAAGAATGGGGGTCACAGGAAAGCAGGGTACTTAGAAAATAAACTGTACATCAATCAGGGTGAGACTTGGCCACCAGCTGCCAGTGTCACAGCACCCAAGCTTCTTAGTACTTGAGTTGTCAGTAGGCCAACTGCTGTTCTATGACAGGTCTGCCAAATGCAGGAAGCATTTCAGAAGGGAGAGCCCAGTGCATTCTCCCCGCGGAGTCTGGTCTAGTCCGCCAGCTGTCTTTCCTTTCTCAGTAGCCTCCCCAAGCACAAACAGGACAACTTCTCTGGCTTAAGTCAGGGATACCTACACATGGACCACATGAAGTTGTCTTCTGAGGTCTTAGTTGCAATACGCCTTCTAGCAGAGGAGCAGCATCCTTCCAGGAAACCGAGGCAGCCAGCCGTGAACTCTGAGATATGCCCCGTCCCTTCCTTTCTCCGTCTCTCACAATTTATGTTTCAATTTCATTATAATATTTAAGATAAAACTATGTTTTTAAGAGCGTAGTCATTGTAACATATTTACAGTGATTTTGGCTTTTCAACACATGATTTGCAAGGGAGTCTTATCCTGGGTTAAGATAATAAAAAAAATGGCCAAGCTGAGATGATAAACATGTCAGTCCACCTCTTTCCAGGTTCTGGTTTTAGTACTGAAACTCCCATCCCCCAGGACACCTGTGGGTTCAGGAGAACCTGAGTTGACTGGTCATCTGAACATTGGGGGAGCTTCACAGACCCAGACATCTCTCGCAATACTAGGAAAGGGGTTTAGATAACTTCCTCAGTATTGTGTTCAGCCTATCTGGCATAGTCTCATAGTCAACTCTCATCACCAGAAGAAAGAACGCAGAACTGGCCAGCTTGACCCACCCATTCACCCCTTGGTGCAGACTGTGAGGTTGGCTCCAGCTGAGTTTTAAAGGTTCCAGTTCCTGAATAATCACAAGGATGAAAGTGTCAACAGAAGGGAGGAGGGTGTTCAGTGTGTACAAGACGACAGTCGTCCTTGACAGCAGGAGTCCCCCCCTTTCTCTCTGTCCCCTTTCTTCCTTCCCTTCCCTGTTTCTTTCTCCTTTCTCTCTATGTGATAACCATTGTGCCCTATTTGAAGGTCGGCTGCTCATGATGCTCAACCTTGGGCAGCTCTTAAATTCAAGAAAGAGGGATAATTAAACAAACTCCAATACTGTGGGATGTACTTGGGAGTGCAGATAGACAGAAAAGCAGACAATTAAATAGATAGCTGAATTAATGTTTTAATAGGGAAATATACAAAATAGTCTGAGAAACCAGCACAGCAGGCACTAACTTCTAAAGAGGCGAGGACTCGGGATGCTCACAAAGGAAACCTTGAAGGGTCTGAGTGATGGAGTCTTTGTGATGCTCGCCAGCATGCAGGGCTGCCTGTGCAGCCACAGGTGTGGCAGTCACTGTTCTGTGTGTGCTGACCTTCACACTTCCCTGATGGAATTTTTTTAAATTTTATGAATAATAATTAGTAAATTTAGGAAGACACAGTCTTCCTTGTCATTAGTTTTTAAATCTATAAACAGGAGCATAGAATTATTTCTCCTTTATAAATGTATGTGTATGTACATGTGTATGTATACGACTCATGTGTATGTATAAGAATGTGTGCATGAGTATAGGTGTATGTGGAGGTCCGAGGACAACCTCAAGTGTCTGTACTCACCTTCCCTTGATTGAAACAGAGACTTTTATTGTTCTCTGCTGCATATACCAGGCAAGGTGTGCCCTGAACTTCCAGAGACCCTATCTGCCTCCTGTCTCTGTTACAAAGCTGGAATAAAGACTCCCACCACAGTGCCTTACCGCACACAAGTTCTGCAAGTCTGAGCTCAGTTCTTCATGATTCTGTGCAGTACGCACTTTGCCCCTGGAATCATCTCCACTTCCCAAACATGCCTGCTTCCTTGCCTCTTAAAAACAAGTCATTTTCCTCTGCTAAGATTTCAGGTCCTTGAGCTATACAGTGAGGAAGAATCTTTGATGCTGAGATTCTCATTAGTCAGGCATTATCGTGTTGGGAGACTGGGATGCACATGTGATAAGAAGCAGGTTTACCATGTATCTGGATCAGATAATTGACATTTTGCATATCTAAGGGAAAGAAGCAACTAATGTCTCTAAACTAAAGCTGAATCTTTTTATCCCATTATCTGAAGTCATGTTGGAGCTGAAGCAATGGCTGAACTGGGGCCAGGGGCAGAACCAACAGGGCATCTTCTGTGACCAGATTGCCTTTCTGAGTTCCAACACTGATAGATTTCTCAGACAGTCTTTTCCTCAGGAGTGAAATTGTGTTTTATCATACTGAGTTATCATATTTGGCCTGCAAATTAGAGAGTTAGGAGTACAAAAACATGTACACCTCAAACAATTCCAGGGTTTTGTTTTAGTTCCCTCACTTAGTAAATGGGAGGATAAAAAACCCGTGCTGTCTGTGCTGTGATCCCATATCCGAAGCCCTGTTATGAAACCAGCAGGCCCATTAGAACACAACTTTCCCAGCCCAGAAATGACTCCCTTGACCCAAGGATTGCAGTTTGTTATTTGTATGCAGCCCCAGCAGATGAGTAAGCCGCAGCACGCAGAAGAGTGGATTTGAAAACAGGATGGAGTAGGAGTTCACAAATGCCCACACAGCATTCCTGGAAGCAAGGGCTTTGAATCCCTGGGGACATTATTAACCTCATTTTAAGCACAAAGAAACAGCTCAGAGAAGTAAAGTGACTAGCTGTGTCACATGTCTGGGGGCAGGGGATGCAAATTCAGGAGTTACAGGCTCAAAATGGATTTGTCTTTACTGCCAAGTTCTTTTCATTGCTCTCTGTCAGGCTGATTTTGAGATGCAAAACCAACATAACCCACCAAAGAGTCTAAGAAAGAAAGGCAGGGTGGCAGGAAGGGGGTGCTGGATGCAGCTCTCATCAGTATCTGGTGGAAATGTACAGTGGGATCCCTGCTGTGCAAAATCATTTAGTATCATCTCACACAAACACACGCAGGCGCTGTGCACTGTGCCATCCACTGCAAACAGCAGTCATTCAAAGCTCCACCTTGGAACACACGCAGGCACTGTGCCATCCACTGCCAACAGCAGTCGTTCCAAGCTCCACCTTGGAAAGCGACTAGAGTGCTTGAATGTGAAGCCCACGACCATGAAGTTAGACTCTGCTCACTGTCCCCCTGTGATGCAGAGATAAACTAAAGTAAGAGTCTCACAGCAGGATATTAGACCTGCACCAGCGTGGCTGAGTCCTGCAAATATATGTTGAGCAAAAGAAGCCAGACACTAAAGTCCAAGACGCTTGCCTGGCATTCGTGATGCCCTCAGCTCAAAACACTCACAGGGGTATGGAGGGAGGAGGAGCAGAAGGCAGAAGTTTGAGACCATCCTCTCCTACATTACAAACACAAGGCCATCCTGGGAAATATGAAACTCTCTATTTAAAAAGTATACTGAATTTTTTTATTTATATAAAGATTAGAAATAGGCCAGGTGGTGGTGACACACGCCTTTAATCCCAGCAGTTGGGAAGCAGAGGTAGGTGGATCTCTATGAGTTCAAGGCCAGCCTGGTCTACAAGAGCTAGTTCTAGGACAGGCTCCAAAGCCACAGAGAAACCCTGTCTTGAAAAACAAAAATCAAAAAACAAAAATAATAAAGGAAAGAAAGGAAGAAAGAAAAAAGAAAGAAAGAAAGAAAGAAAGAAAGAAAGAAAGAAAGAAAGAGAAAGAAAAGATTAAAATAGGCAAAAATAAGATGTTAGAAGAGTGGCCAACCTAAAGGAAGCCGCGAGCCGGGCCTTCTGGGGATGGACCACGCCTCCCTCTGGAGCTGGTTTTCTAACTCAATGGCCAAGTTATCCCTTTGTGAAAGTTCTTATAACCTAGGCATATCCCAAAGGTACATCACACATGAATAAGTCAAAAGTATAATCTAAAATAAAATTCACTCAAGATTAAGACACATGCTAACTAAAGCCTACTAGATTTGTGAATGACAATGGAGACTGATAATCACCACTGATCTTTCTTTTAGGCTCTGGCATTTTGTGCTTAATTAACTTGGCATCACAAGGGCAAAGAGGCATCAGCCCTTCTTGGAGAAACATGACAGGAAAGGCTGACTGTGCTGCCTCCAACTATACAACAGGTAAGAATAGAGAACCCACATCAGTGACCCAGTTCTTGCCATCACGTGGTGTGTCTCTTCACACTTGACTTTGGATAACCAGGTGCATTTTAATTCGCAGGTCTATTCCTGGGAAATTCTCAAACAGCCAAGATGAATTCTCCAAATTTCCTCTGGGAGAAACCTGTTTGTGTCAAGATCAAATATTACCTGAGATGAAGAAAGTCTGTTTATCAAAAGTCAAGTCACACACAGAGAAAACTGTGAAGGTTATAACTTTATGCTTGCTCAAGGTTCCTTTTAATAAATCATGCCATATCTCATGACTTATTAACTGCAGAAGATGCAGATCGGTCCAGTCATCTGGGAAGTAGAGGGCTGATAACATCAGCAGAGAGTTTGTGATGATGTGTTGAAGGGTAGTTGGCACCAAAGGGAAGCCTGTTGCTTCATGTTTATGACATGTTTTGTCACTTGGAAAAATTGGAAGGTGGAGGAATTTACAAAGAATGGAAGCCAGCTTCCTTGTATTCTCAATTTTGTGATTTGGGAGGCTTTAAGTTTAAAATAATAAGAGCAGGAGCTACACCTGACACTAGAGGAGAAGTGAGTTAATGCTAATGGCTGGACTGGCTAGAGTGGTTGGTGCATGGCTGCAATCCTAGTGCTTGGAGATTAAAGCAGGAGGACCTCAAGTTTGAGGTTGGCCTAGGGTACACACTGAGATGAAATAAAAAAACAAGTGGACCAACAGACGTGATGGATTAGAATCAGGAAGTAACTTTGGGTGGAAGCTTCATATACCCAAAGAGTCTGGAATGCTCAGGTGGAAGCTCCACCCAAGCCCCCTCCCCATCTCTCTCCAAACCCCACTGCATCTCAGAAAGTCCTCTAAATGATGACCCCCCTCTCCCCAGAGATTCTCAAGACCACTCCCACAGGGTGTTTAAACTGTCCCCCAGAAAGCAGACATGTGGTTTTCTTGTCTTCCTTTCCCTTCTCCTCTCTGCGGGTTGGGTGGGGGTGCTGGAAAGCCATCTGGGGGAGTTGTATCCATTAAACTTGGGCTTCTAATTTGGTTTGATTTGGTCTGATCTGGATTATTGCATCGTTGGAGAGGTTTATTGGAGTGCAGAAACTTTTCAGTGAGCAGGGCCTTGCTCCATCTACTTGCTTTCTCTCAGTAGCTGTGAGTTTCCATCATAGTGTAATTGCTGCTTTTTGCTTACATGAATGGCACAGTGTATCAGGCACTTACTTATCAGGCTCGCTCACCACCACAGGTTATCCCAGTAGACACCACCGGCAATGACAATTTATGCACAACGTTTGGCAATGAGTGGGTAACCCAGCTCAAGAAAGAGCCCACCGGGGCATCCCTGAGTGAGGACATAGGCAGCCTCATTGCAATAAGAACAGCAGCATGGAAGGTTTCCTAATGGACATGCTAGATTGGTTCCTCCAAAAAGTGTAGTCAAACAGAAGGCGCCTCAAGTTTTGGTGTAGTAACATCGTGGGCAGGCCAAAATCTCTTTAGAGCATTCCTACCTCATGATACCTATGCAATCCCCACTTGCCTTTCCCTGCTAAAATACCATAGCTCCCTTCCCTTCATCCCTTCTTTAAGATCTTGCATCTTTCCTTCCTTTACATCCTGAATCAACAGATGGAGTAAAGGTCCTAGCCTAAAACGAACAACATGAGTTCATCCCTGAGCCCATGATTTGTCTAGGTTTGTGTAAATTACTGGGTATATGGTCAACATACATTTGTCTAATGGAATCACTGAGTAAGGCCATGAAAAAGAGTGCTCTGTTCTCAATGGCTGCATATCAGAAGTCCTAAACTGAAGGGACATAAATCACGATCATTTTAATGTAATTGTGATTTTTGTGGAATTTGTAAGCATGTGGAAGGATTGTGTCCTGTCAGTGTTATGTAATGTTGGTGAGACTTTAGTAATTTCCTTGAGTGTGACAATCTGGTAAAAAGACTCTGAGATACTTGGTGTAGGGACAAAGGTACCAGATAATAATAATGATGATAGCAGCCCGCAAGAGCAGAGGCCATCACTGGATTCCTGTCTCATGAGTTCAACCAATGAAACCCACAGATAGCAGGTGATTGCAGGAGTAAAGGAAGTCTAGTGAGAAGCAGGGGAGTGGGAAGTTATGGCGTCAGGATGGAGGTTCCACCGCTGGACTGGAGATCAACAAAGCTTCTGTCTGCCAAGAGTGGTCCTAAGGAGGGGCTGCCATTGTTAGTCTCTTGCTTGGGATTAAATAAAAAACCATAAAGACTTAGCAGAGGGAAGGAGAACTATAGAGTAAGCATTGTGGGGTACCCACCTTCATGCTTTTCCTAAGAATCAAGTGTCTTCTCTGGGACTGGTCAATGGTTGTCAGCAAGCAGCAATCTGTCAGGAACGGAAGGCTTCAAGGTCAGGGCCCCATCCTGATGTCTGTTGTGGGTTCAACTAACCCCTGTCATCACTTACTGGCTGGAAATGGCTGGAATGGTTCAAATAAGACCGCAGATCTAAAGCTTTAATACTTCTAGCTGTGGCATCTGCTGGATCTGCGACATCCAAGCGCTGCTTCCCTGGCGTGCCTCGTGCCTGAACTGCCATGCTAGAATGCGTGGGACTGACTGGTGTTGCTTCCCTCCTTTTAACCACTGGATTTTCCTATAATATAACAATCTTCTGGTACTCACCCAGGAGACCCTGGCTTTAAGCCAATGGAAAAAGCATGAGTTTCAGAAGTTCCGATAAAATGATCTGGGGGTAGGGGGGCAACAGATGAAAAAGTATAACATAGGTGGGATAATTTTTTTCACCTTCATCATGAAGTCAGAGTCAGACTGTGACTCAGTCTCTGCAAGGGTCACAAGTATCAACATGACTGTCACAATATTAAGACAACACACTTCGTATGAGTATACCAAGACACAACTCATGCAACTCCAGGAGCAGAACAAACAGCACAGGTCTCTGTAGCAGGAGAGTGAGAACCATCGCACAAAGCACAGTGGCCATAACTAACTGTTCATGCAATAAACACAAATGAGGGCATCCTGGGGGATTCCTAGACAGAAACTCGGCTCATTCTAAAGGGTTCTGGAGGCGCTCTGTAAGCAGCTGGCACAGAACCAGAGAAGTGGCCACTCAGGCTTACATAAGCCCATGTGTACCACCTGGCTTGAAAGACGAGAGTCATATTTCATAACATTTGTTACACAAGCTTTGTGCTCAATGACCTCACTCTCAGGGGGTTAGCGTCTAACTGGGAAAAATGAAGTTAATATACATTGAATAATAGTATGAGACAGCATAGGAGATGCCATCAGGAAGTTCCAAATAAATGGTTCACATACAAGGTTTTATAGGCACAACCTCCAAGGAGGAAGAGTTATGACAACTACAAGGGAAGGATAGGAAAATCCATCTGTGTTTTGGAAGCCAGCACAACTTACTTAGGTAAAAAACGAGGGGATGGAATTTCAAAAGCAAAAATATCTCAATGACATTTGGCCTAAGACACAATTATTTCTCTCTTAAACTTGAAAAAGGTTTATGCTTTAGCCATTTGTAATGTACAATGCACAGAAATCTGGGGTCTCAAGATTCATGGCAAGAATAATTGCCAATAGAAGAAAGGGCTGAAAAATCAAAATGAGAAGCAATATTTGTAAATAGCTATTTATTTATGTGTCTTCTCAGACTCCAAATGGCTTGGTTATCTGGAATTGTCTTCACTGCAGACACTCAGTTCACTGGCCCAAGAACAGTCTCCGACAGCTGTCAATAAATGGGCATGACTGTTCAATATTTACAAACTGGAAGGCAAGATGGACCGTCCTATAAACCGTAACTCCCTGGCTCCTACTCCAGATGTTTTAGTTCGTTCAAATGAGGCGAGAAGAGCCTTGCTCTTAACACAGGGGTTATAGAAATGGGCAAGGGAAGTGTTCTATGGAAGGCAGTGGTTCTCAACCTTCCTAATGCTGCGACCATTTAATACAGTTCCTCAACCATAAAATTATTTCATTGCTACTTCAAACTGTAATTTTGCTACTATTATAAATTGTACTGTAAATGTCTGATATGTGACCCCAAAAAAGATCATGACCCACAGGTTGAGAATTGCTGATGTAGAAGAAGCATATTTCAGATGCAGAGGTAATAGAGGATGTGTTTATTTGAGAAACTCTTTGTGTAGCTGCAATGGATCTATAAAATAACAAATTAAAGGCCTTACTGGGTTCCCACCAACACTGGAAGAATGCACAGAAGGCTCGGAGCCTTTGACCCTCGCTGGATGTTCATTTCTTCCCAGGACACGCGTCAGGATTTTCCTATTCTGTATTTTTTAAGAACAGCTGATGCCCTGCAGACGACAAAACAAACACTGTGAAACTCTCTGTCCCCTGGTGCAGCCATGATGTCATGTGACAGAGGTAATGCTACTTCTTGCCAAAGGCACTAGCACGTGCCCTCCAACACGTACCTCTTCATTTCCTGTGTATGCCATGTAAGGAGGGTTTCCTGCATCAGAGCAGATAGAGGCTGCACAGTTTCTTTTCTGCATCATTTCTGACAAGGTCCTCCTGACGTCACATCATTCTAATACACTGACCTTGGGCTCTGTCTGGTAAAGCAAGACACAGAGACCTCAACAGAACACAGTAACCACTAAGTGATTTTTGACTGGTGTTTTTCTGGATGGAACACGGTTCAATACTTGTACTTGGCACATGTACCCGTCCAGCAGGTCCAGTTATTCCAGGGTCTAAAGAGGCGCTACCTGAAAGAACATGGGCATGCGAGAGAAACAGAGACCAAGCAAAATTCTTGTCAAGGTCTGTTTATTAGCGTAATGGTAGCGGCTTATATAGCCCTTGAATGGGGAATTTGGGTTGGGGTGGGGGATTTTTGCCGGGGTAGCAAAGGTCACTAGTCAGCACACCTGGTCAAACAGCTCTCAAGGTGATTGGGATGTGGGGGCTCCCTGCAAACATTCTTAGGACAATGGTCCCTGCTCTCAAGATAGTTGGGACGTGAGGCAGGTTCCGTCAGCAAACAGCTCTCAAGGTAGCGGGGCTTTCTGCAAACATTCTTAGGACAATGGTTCCTGCTATCATCTTTAGGACAAGGGTTCCTGACAGGCACACGTTAGGTATCCACAGACATTTGTTCTCTCTTTCTTCCAGGCTGTTCTACTGTTCCACTCTTTGCCTAGATCTCATGGGATCTCTCATCAGCCACATTTCCCACTACACCAGGCACCTTAGGGGCATCTTTGCAGACAAAGATCAGACCGGAGCAACACTTTCCTGTCTAATGTCAAATGGACAGGGTTGAAAGGAAATCTAAGTGTCTGGGGGTGAGCCTGTGGGGCGATCTTCAGGCTGTGGGCTAGTTCATGCTCTACACACTCTAACAGAAAGGGCTGGCTTTGCAGGGTGCTCTGAGCAAGACAAACCAGCCTGCACAGTCAGGGCCACCAGCTTCTCACACCTTTCTTTGGCACTGGGAGTATGAACAGTTTATCTGCACAGATCAGCCCTGTGTCAGATGTGACTGCAGTCTGTCAGTGCTTCCTTTGAGACAGTAGAGAGATGCAAGAAGAAAAAACTCCATCAGTGGGTATGAAACACAAAGCACACTTCCGGGTGCAAGAATAAAGGCTGACACGGAACAACTGGGGAAACAGCGAAATCTAAACTCGCTGCTTGTGATCTCAGCTACCCAGTGAGTGATCATAGGTTATTTCTACTAATTTTGTGTCTACATTTTACAGAATCAGAGCTAAAGTTCTAGATCAAAAAAAAAATCAAGGCTTCCTGTGGCAACTTTGGAATAAGGAGAAAAGAATATTAGACATTAAGTTATAGACCATAGATTCTTATCCTAATGTTACCACTAATCAGTTGTATGGTTTCCCATAAATAATTTAATATCTCTGAGAATCATTCCCTTTAGCTACCAGAGGAGAAGGGTAGATGTGATTAGCTCTAAGTTTTGTGAGTCAGTAACTCATAGATAAGATTGCTGGAGGCATCTTCTCTGAACAGCATCCATGAGCTCATGAGGGTCAGGCATCTGATGCTCGCCCAGGAAACAGGAAGCCTTTGATCTGCCACATGACGTGGAATGGGTTGCCTATGTGTTTTCAGAAAGACCAGCACTCCAGACACCTGACATCTGCCTGTACTTACCTGAAAATCATTTCTACATTTTTGTCTTATTATAAAAGCAAGATGGGTTCAAAGAAAGAGAAAAACAAACAGAGGAGCATCTGGGTCCAGTCCACCCCATCCTCGGCTACACAGGCTCACCCCATGCTCAAATACTCAGGTCCACTCCACCCTCGGATACACAGGCCCACCCCATTTTCAAATACTCAGGCCCACCCCCTCCTCAGATACACAGGCCCACCCCATCCTCGGATACACAGGCCCACCCCATCCTCGGATACACAGGCCCACCCCATCCTCAGATAAACAGGTCTACCCCATCCTCAAATACACAGGTAGTTTGTTTTATATCTCCCAGACTTACCTTGAATATCCCAAAGTGAAATACATCATTTACCCAAATAATCCACCATTTACACGTGTTATATAATCCTAAGTGTTCCAGCATTTAATGACTTCTTGCAACCAGCTCCCTCTCTCTTGCTATTCCAGCAGTGTCTCTTGAGGTCACCTCTGGCCACACCACCATAATTGGCTCCATGGTTCTCAGACTATTCTTCTCTTCAACCTGAAAACACCCCAAACTCCCAAGTCAGCACTAAAAGCTGATGCTTGGATACAGCAAGTTCTAGAGAGGAAAGAACCAGATGGGGGCAATTATGAGACATGACTTAACAAAAACTGGGTGTTGGCCATCACTAACCCCAAGTCCAAATTATATTCCATCAGAAGTCCCTTGCTAGGAATGTCATGCTATAATCAGAGCCCTCTGCAAAGGTGGTTTACAAGCGTGCTCAGGTTTTACAGCGTATGTTTGTTATAGCTGCTCACCTTTGATATTGTAATGCAAAAGCACCCAAAGCGATATATAAGTAAGCCGATGTGTCTGTCTCAGTATCTATTTCCAAGCTCAGGTATGAGTCAGGACCACCCTGGGATCCTGCTAAGCAACCCAGCCATATGAGGCTATGATTCACTCAGTGCTTTGAACTGAGTCTCTGCTTTTTTAGCTGCACTGGAAAAGGAAAAGAAAGTCACCTGCGAAGACTCCCATTCCTGGACAACTCTTGTGGAATTCTCAGTCCTGAACTTTGTCATTCTCAGTTTTTACAGCATCTTGAAAATTCTAATTTGACAGTTGTTGTCTTCATTTGCTTGTTTCTTCAAAGGAAGAACTCTTATGCAACCCAAAGACTCCAGAGAAACAATGAAATTATAGTAATTTGCATATGTAAATGTAATAATTTCTATATTAGTATGTTCTGTGTGTTATTATAATTTGTGTTATGCACATGAGCATGTGCATTTGGAAGACAAAATTTGGAACCCTTCTTTAGGTCTTGATTGGCCTGGAATTTCAATGTTAGCTAGGGACACTAACCAGCAAGATCCAGAGCCCGAGATCTGTCCATCACTCCATTGCTTGGATTACAAGTGTGCTACTCAGCTTTTTGCATTGTCTCTGGGATCAAATTTGGGTCCTCATGCTTGGGAAGAAGCTCTTTATTAACTGAGCCATCTCCCCAGTCTTGTATATTGTGATACTTTAATACCATATGGTTGTATATGAAATGAAGCTGCTCTGCTGGACCCTTAGGCATAGATGAAATGGATTTGCTGCAAGTCTCTGGGACTGCTGGGGACCTGAAAGCAGCCAGTCCCAGAGACCACACAGCAGGGAATGTGGCTGGTTCCTGGGGTGGCAACAAACGGATAGGCAGCAGGTGGGAGACACAGAGATAGTCACACCATACAGAATGGAACTGGACATTTATTTGATGTTATGGAGGGGAAGGAAAAGGGGAGAAGGGGGGAGGGAGAGAAAGAGAAAGAAAAAAGAGAAAAGAGGGGGAGAGATGCTGCCTCTCTGAGAGAGGGGACAGACAGAGAGGAGGCTGAGGCTACAAGCAGAAAGGGAGTAGGTGTGGCTTGTCTCTTAAAGAGACAGAACATTACAATAGGTGCTACTCCTACAGCTTGCCAAAGGTCTATTTATGTGTGCTTTGCCTTCTCAGCCATCTGCAGAAGAAGTTAATAGGCTCAGAAAAGCCCTCTTTTCTTCCAAACTCAAACTGAAACTCTCTGTTTTTTTTCCTTTCCTTTTTTCTCTTTTCTTCTTCTCTTTTCTTCTTTCTCGTCTCTTCTCTTTTTTTCCCTGACTGTTGTACAAGGAGCACCACTGTTCAGTGGGTTCTGTGCAGTATTAGGGAGAAACAGTGATCTGAGCTGCAGCTTGCTCTAATGGCAAGAACTGCCATTATTATATGTTTAATACAGAGTTGGCACCTTACAAAATAGCCTTTTTTATGCTCAAAGAATATGTTATATTTCATGGAAATGGCCTTATGTAATCCAGGGTAATAAAAATTAAATTCAATAAAAATTCTTTTATTTATTTATTTATTTATTAATTAATTAAATGAGGGGGAACTAATCTCAAGAAGTTAACCAGGACCTGTAGGTTCACAGAACCAGGAAATGGTGGAATCAATGCGGTGAACGGTTCTCTGTGACCCAACAAAAAGTTGACCTAAACCCAATACCAAGGATCCTCTGCTTCCTGGAGACAGGCCCCCTGGGATAAACTGCCTCTCATACTGCTTCTGCTCCTAAGGTGAAGAGGACATGGCCTCTCCCACATGGCAGCAGAGAGAGTCTTGGCGTTCCCCTGAGACAAAGACACTTACTGAAGCACTTTTTCTACCTACCAATCATATGCAGTAAATAAGTTCATGACATGATGGATGTCTTAATTTGAGATGAAACAAATGGGTTTGTGGGAAATAAGTACCACATATATAACTTAAAGCTTTTTGCTTGTGGGCTCTTTCAAACCACACCAGAATACAACACTGAGATCAAATGACCATGCAGGAGTACGACTTATATCATCTCTAGCTCACCGTGTGCATGTGACTGTGAGTATTTAAAATGAGTAAACATTCCCATATGCAAAGTAGCATCAAGCATTTTGCATAAGGTTGGCTGGTTTGGTCAGGGCAGGACAGGCTCTGCTGCAGTAACAGGCAGCCCTCACCCTTGAATCTTAGCATGCTAGATGCTTTGTACAGTCAGCTGGAGACTCTCCTACTCTAAGACCAGAATGTGCAGAGAAGTCTTTAAGTTTCTAGAATATTCTGTCTGTGATATGTCTGTTTGATATTTGAAATAGTGTTGGTTGGCACTGCATAAAGAAAATGGAGCCATGGAATACCTCACTTCCATTAAATATCCAAGCCAGGAAATATCACTTGTTGATTTGATGCAAATTTATCAGCCAACAATGCATGTGAAAAGAAAAGGAATGAAATGCTTGCTTGAAGGCTAATGTTGTTCTTCTTCCTCTTACAAAGGAAGGAAGAGTTGCTAAGGTGCTTATCCAAGGTCTTAGAGCAGACAATGACTGACACTAATGCAGGCATAAAACCTTTAATCTACAATTTGTCCTGCCTGCAGGATGTACTAGGACAATGGAGGCATAGAACTTGTAGGAGTGGCCAAGCAATGATTGGTCCAACTTGAGACCAACAACATAAGAGAAAGTTCACACCTGACATTTCCTGGATGATCAGGAACCAGGTATCAGATAGCCCAGAGACCTAGGATAGAACCAAACACAACTGGCCAAGAAAACAAAACAAAACTAAAGTCAATTAAATTAATCTTAATGATATTCTGCCATCTCATAGCCTTCAGCCTAACACAATAGTCATCAGAGAGCTTCATACAGCAACTGATGAGAGTAGATGCAGGGACCCACAGTCAAACTTTAGGCAGAGCTCAGGGAACATTGTAGAAGAGGGAGAGGAAGGATTGTAGGAGGCAGAGGTGTAAAGGACAACACTGTAGAGCAGGGCCTACAATATTAACAAGTAGAGTTCATAGGGGCTCACAGAGACCAAAACAACAATCAAGAAGCCTGTGTGGGTCTGAACTAGGTCCTTTGTATGCATGTGAGATACAATTGTGTATCTCACAAAGATAAAATAGATGATAGAATATTTTCCTTGATTTTGTGAGATACAGATAGACTAAATATTGTTGACTGTAATTCTTGCTTGATACCTGTTTTGTTATATGTAATTTTACTATGTTAAAGTTAAAACCTTCCTTTTTATTTAGACAGAAAAAGGGAGATGATGTGGGATTCTCCTCTGAATGCTATGAATATGTTTTATTACCATTAGTTAATAAAGAAGCTGCTTTAATCTGTGGCAGAACAAGAATATGGTTAAGTGGGAAAACTAAACTTAATACAGGGAGAAAAAGGATGGAATTAGGCAGTTGTGATGTAGCCACCCAAGAAGCAAGATGTGAGGTAACAAACCACGAGTCTCATGGTACAATACAAAAATAATAGAAATGGGTTAATATAGTGATAAGCCTGCCCATTGGGGGCAGGCTCGCCTCAGGCGAATGTTTACTGATAAATTGGGTGCGCAGAAGCCGTGCTTCCCTTCCTGCTTCTTGTACTTTGCTGGAACCTTGGTTTCGTGAGTCTTGTTTTCATTAAAGTTGTGCAAATACCTACACAATTTGTCTACATTAATCTAAGCCGCCACTTCATTTTGGCATCCAACGTTCGGGCACATTTGCCCCCGCCCCATAGCCCGCTGCGCCCACAGCAGGTCCTGGGTGGTCGCGGTTGCCGCAGCACCAGCCCGCTCACTTGCCCGCCCGCCCTAGGCCCGGCCAGGGCAGCTCCGAGGCCACCGCTGCATGTCCCGATCCACCGCAGCGGGCGCTTTGTTCCACTCGCCCGCTCGCAGCGCCAGAGGAGTTAGCCCCTCCCTCTCTGCCTTGCCGTTTGGAGCTGAACACAGAAGCTTAAATATTTGCAGTTTTACAACACAAACCGCCACAGAGGAAGGGGTCACTTTGAATAAATTTTGGTTTTGAGTTGTTTCAGACCGGCTCTCCATGTGGACTCAAGTGGACTCTTTTGCCACCTCTGGCAGGAACCAGTCATTGCAGGTAAAAAAAAAATTTCCTTTTATAAATAAAATGTCTGAGAATATAACTATTCAGGATTTTAACAGTCTTTTTGAGTGTGCCATGTGGGAGATCCTACAAGGGGTGTCTAGCACCCCACATCTATGGATCCTTCTGGGATTAGTAGTTTTCCTTGGTATTAAGTGGTTTGACAACAAAAGTCTGAAAGAGTCTTTAAGAGACAAATCCAGGATTCTTAAGGCAGAAGTTGAACATCTACAAACGATTAAGCATGACAATGATCTTCTCAAGAATCAGTTTGAAGTTCTACAGGAACAGAACTTTGTTTAACAAGACAATGGTGACTGAAAAAAATTTAGAAAAGGTTCAGGCAGATGTTAAGGAGAAATTCATGACTGAAAGAGGGAACAGCTGAGTTGGATCATAAACTCCAATCACTTTCTGTAGGAAGTGAAACATTAGTAGCTGATATTAAGGAGAAATTCATTACTATGGAAGAAGGAACAGCTGATTTAAATGGTAAATTTCATCAGTTACTTTCTGAAGGGACTGAAATATTATCTAGGAGAATCAAAACGGTTGAATGTGACAATCGAATTTTGTCTAAAGCTTATGACAGATTGGCGGAAAGATTGTCAATACAAGAAGGCACGGTTTATGCCATAAAAATTATGTCCAAAGATGAGAACTTATCTCTAATGGACAAACTTCATACTTTAGAATCCTCAATGAAGGCTTTGGAACATAATTCTGGACAGGAGATACAGACATTGCAGAAGGCAATGGTGAATAGAATTGAAAAGATTGAGGAATTTCTAAATTCTGATGAAGAAGAACAAACGGTAGAAAGGCAAATTTTAACTACATCTGTGGGTAAATC
>NW_026068126.1:111124-115015 GCF_014885135.2 Alexandromys fortis
ATAATGGTATGTCAGTTATGTTAGGCCTTAGCCAAAGTTGGTTGACTCAACATTGTGAATGAGAATTTGGGTGATTGCCCAGGTAGTCTGTTGTCTCTGTCATTTATGGCACATTTTGGATATCTCTCATTTGTTAAGTAATATTTATTCCCTTCTCAGATCTTTGACGGAGTTGAAGATTATATAATTGTAATTACTCTCTATATTATTTAGACTCTTTGAGATAGAATGTCTGGTAAATCTTTTGTTCTCAATATGATTTGTTATATCTAGTATTTGTTATTATTGTTTATAGTTGTATTTGGTTTAGTTCTGTCTTATTTAGACAAAAAGGGGGAGATGTAGGGATAAGCCCGCCCATTGGGGGTGGGCTCGCCTTGGGCGAATGTTTACTGATAAATTGGGCGCGCAGAAGCCGCGCTTCCCTTCCTGCTTCTTATACTTCGATGGAACCTTGGTTTCGTGAGTCTTGTTTTCATTAAAGTTGTGCAAATACCTACACAATTTGTCTACATTTATCTAAGCCGCCACTTCAGGTTAACTTAAGATTTAAGAGCTAGCTAGGAAAACACCTGAGACACTGGCCAAACAGTGTTGTAATTAGTATAGTTTCTGTGTGTGTGTGTGTTTTTTTTTTTTTTTGGACTGGGCAACAGGGCAGGACAGAAAGTTCCACCTACAAATGGCAACCAAACGTTTGGCAAGAATTTTGATATAATATCTGAAAAAACTCAAAAAAAAAAGATTCTAGACAGACAAGAACAGAGTCAAGTTCAGCTTCTAGATAACTGTCTTTTCTCTGGTAGGCTCTGTTTGCTAGAGGCAAGCAGAAGTGTGGCTCCTTTATGAGATGCTTCCTGACTCACCCTTGGCCACAAAAACCTTCCAGTTCTCTTAAGAGACCCTACCACTGAACACTTAAGTGGTGTTTATGAGCAGTTAGAAGCACACTTCTTGGTGGTGGAATGGA
Organism: Alexandromys fortis; assembly: GCF_014885135.2. Taxonomy (NCBI): domain Eukaryota; kingdom Metazoa; phylum Chordata; class Mammalia; order Rodentia; family Cricetidae; genus Alexandromys; species Alexandromys fortis. The sequence continues at coordinate 112,095 of NW_026068126.1, forward strand.
CCTAGAAACTCCACAGAGTTCTGGCAATAAACCTGGCTCCTGCCTGTACCTCTACCATGAAGCTAGACTTTCAAAAAGCTAAGAAATGGGCAGAGCTAGTTACCAAAGCCATATCACTTAGCAAATTAAAGACTCATGTGCTTAGAAAAAGATAGAGATATATAGTAAAAACAGATTCAGACCAAAAAAAAAAAACCCTCTAAACAGTTTAGAGTGTGTTTAAAAATATACATAGGCTTGGAATAGAAAAGAAAAAGGATAGAGAAAGTCCTTAAAAAGAAAAAAAAAAGAAATAATCAGGTATGGTATACACGCTTTTAATCCCACTGCTTGACAGGCAGAGGCAGGCAGATTTCTGTGAGTTTGAGGACAGCCTGGTCTACAAAATGAATTCAAGGACAGACAAAGATACACAAAGAAACCCTGTCTCAAAAAACTAAAAAATAAAGATGAAAGAAATAGAGTAGAAAAAAAATAAAAGTCACATAACAATGGAAAAATACACTAAGAACCTGGGTATCATATGTTATTGCACTTTCTTTAAATTGTTTGACTGATGAGGAAGGAGCAACAGCTACTAAAAGATATTTGATTACAAATGTTGCTGAATTAATTCAACCTAAATATTTTGAAAGTGCCTTGATTTAAAAATTTAAATCAAAATATATGTTACTTTGGAGAAGAGGTTTTGCTTTTGTTTCCATAGGAAATGAGGGACTGTGGATTTATTCTTGGTTAAGAAAAATAGGTTTGATCAAGGAAGACCCCCCTCCTTCCAATTGAAAAATCTCCAGTGGTAACGGATAGTCCAGATGATCCAATGTTTCCAAGAACCTCCATTGCAGTTTCCTCTGAGTTCTATATCCAGCACAACCTCAAGACTGCTGGTTGAGGTGATCCAGGCTCACAGAATACTCCACTCAGGATTTGACCATAATCCTAAATTTTCTCAGGATCCCCCATAAGATTATCAGTGTCCCCAAACATCTGGGAATAGCCTAGAAAACTACACCCACATTCACCCAAAAATTGATTATGGATGTTTGCCTTTGTTTAGTGTGTTGTTTGCAAGTTGTTATGGATAATGGTCAGGAAAAAAGCTAAACAAACAAGATTAGATTCAGGGTCTTGTTTTGAAGAAAAAAAAGGAGAAGTGCTGTGGGATAATTCTCTTGTACACTGTAAAGATTTGTAATTCATATTGATTTAATAAAAAGCTGATTGTTCACTAGCCAGGCAGGAACTATTGGTGGGGCAACCATACTAAGAGAAATCTGGGAAGAGGAAAGACAGAGAGGTGTTACCAGTCAGACACAGAGGATCAAGATGAGAATACTACACTGAGAAAATGTACCAAGCCACATGCCTTGACATAGACAAGAATTATAGGTTAATTTAAATTGTAATAGCTAGTCAATAATAAGCCTGAGCTAAGAAGCCAAACAGTTTATAATTGATATATGCCTCTGTTTCTTTGGAACTGAATGATTGCAAGTCCAGGCAAGACAGAAATTTCCATCCACAGATGGCACCCATACCCTACAGGAGGTCTTGGGGAGGAATGACTGGAAGAGTAGAAGGAGGGGAAACTGTTGTTGGGAATGTAATATATGGGAGAAGAATTCTTTAAAAATGAAAAATAAATAATTAAAAATAACAAGTGTACAAGTGAGAGGAAAAAAATAATAAGAAACTACATAATAAAAAACTCTTGAAAACAAACAGCAAAGTTATATACATGGCTTTGACCCCCCCAGTCAAAAGTCAATGGATTTAAGACTGAGAATACTTGTAAATATATGAATAAAGTCTGTAATACTTTTTTTAAAAAAGAAAGGCAAGTCATTTCTGTTGCTTAAGCATCTATTCTGCAGTATATTTTTTATGACAGCTTGAGCAATTTAATATAGTCTTTAGTAATAGGATTATAGCCCCCTGAAGTAAACTAGAGCACTTTGGACTGAGCAATACTTGGTCTTTCCATGTAAGGGAATCTTTATATCCTGGAAACAATCTGTGCATTCATAATGTATCCCACTTCAGCAAGATTTTAAATTCCACCATGTTATTTGCCTCTTGTAGTTATATCATTTGATTTTTACGGGGTAATTAATACTGACTCACCTAAGAAAAGCTGTTTCCTTTCATTTGTTATCAAGAAACAAAAGAAGTTGTAAAAGAACACATCAGTGAGAGGGAAAAACTGGCTAGTAGGGAAGGGAAAACAACCGAAGGGAAAGAAGGAAAGAAAAGGGAGGAGGAGAGGCTTGCAAGTTAGCATAGTGTGACGCAGGGCTCCTCAGAGAGCTCTGATGAGAGCTGAGGCAGGATGGCTCTGTGCCCTAGGTCTGGGATGTACACCTCAGGGTATTTAGTTGCATTCCTGACCTCTACTTACTCAGTGTCTGCAGCATGGTCCCCCATATCATGAGAACCAAAATTGTCTCCTGACATTGCAGATATTCTCTGGTGAACAAAACTATTAACTGCTTATGGTAAAATTTTTAAATATGCAAATGGCCATTTTAATTGTATATAACGAAGAGGAAATAAAAGATGAAGTAACACATTGTCTTAGTCAATTGGCCTATTGCTGTGAAGAGATACCACAACTAAGGCAACTCTTGTCAAATAAAGTGTTTAATTGGGAGCTTGATTACCATTTTTTAGAGGTTTAGTCCATTATCATCATGGTGGGGAACAGGGCACCTTGAAGGTAGTCATGGTGATGGGGAAGTGGGTGAGAATTTTAGCGTGTTCCATATGAAGCAGAGAGAGGAGGTGGGGAGAGGGAAAGAGGGGGAGAGGGGAAGAGAGGGAGAGGAGGAAAAAGAAAGGAGGAGAGTGAGAGAGGGGGAGTAGAAGGATGTGTGTGTGAGAGAGAGAGAGGGGGGGAGGGAGGGAGGGAGGGAGGGAGGGAG
>NW_026068126.1:115408-144232 GCF_014885135.2 Alexandromys fortis
GGTGTCCCAAGTATTTGTCTCTTGCTATTTTAACAGAACACATGGGGATTTAGGAAGAAGATTATGTTTTGCTTTTTTGTTTTGAAATAGGATTTCATCTAGTTCAGGCTGGTCTCAAACTTGTGATGTAGTCAAAGATATCTGAATTTTCACTCATCTTTCTTCTACCTCTCAAGTGCTGAGATTATAGGCAAGTGCCACTACACTCAGTTTATCAGGTGCTGTGGGTGGAACCCAGGGCTTCATGAACGTTAGGTGTGGATAGCATCAAAATTAATAAAGGTTCGATTTGAAGAGGAGAATTAAAGACAATGCAATAGGACAAATTCAGACACAAAAGCCCTCTAAATGGGTCATAGTGTTAGACATATGTAGGCTTGGGTATATTATAAAGGTATTATTACTTCAGAATTTGGGTCTAAGGATATGATGTTTGGAAAAGAGGTTCTTCTTTTGTTTTCACAGAGGATGAGACCCTGTGAATTGCTTCAAGACCAATATGGTATGACAGACCACACCCTCCTGAAAGGTTGCTGTGAACACCCTCAAAAACTTACTTTGCTCAACTGCCTACTGAGATAAACCTAGCAAACAGGATATACCATAAAAATCTGATTAACAGTGCCCCCACACAGCATCAAGCAGTTTGGAGATAAATAACTGTGCCCATATTCCCAAATATTGTTTATAAATGTTCTTTTACATTTAAAGGGGGATGTGATATAGATATGAATAATTTGCATTGGTATAAATCTTGATTCATTGATACAAGTTTAAGGTCAATTTTGTTATATGTATACTCATTTCTGCTCTTGATTAAGGTATTGCGATTGTGTAGTTCATTTAAAAGTGTAATGTATAGTTAGGAAACATAGGTTGTTAATGGATAATCATCAAAAATAGTCAAGCTTGTAGTCATGTTAGTTAGATTTTCTAGATATATAGAGATATATTTCAGTTAGATAGGCATTCTTCATATCTTTCTAAGACTATAGAATATGGCATTTAAAATGTATTAATAACTTAGGGCATTTCATTACAATGAGACACGTCCGCTCCTGGAAGCACTAATCTACTTCAAGAGGAAGATGGGCATCAAAGAGGCTCCTTATGGAGTTTGATAGCCATTTGGGCAAAAAAACTGCTCTTGCCTGAACTGTTGCACAAAGAACCCACAGAGAGAGGACTGCTGAACTTGCCTGAAGGTGAGATGATCCTCTGGGGTTCCTCTTTCATGAAAGAGTCTGAGAGACATTCTGCAGGACACAAAAGAAAGTGACTGAACTGTCTTTGGAATTTCCTTCTTCATGGAAATATTTGCTGGATGCTATGGGCCTGTAGGCTGAAGATGGATGCCCCAACAGTACAAAAGAACTTTGGGTGACTGTCCAGGAAGCGAGATGCCTCTGTCATTTCTAGAGTTTTGGAAGTTGCTTACTTCTTGTTTACTTAGGTAATATTATATCCTTCTGGAGTCTTTGATGGAGTTGAAGAACAGATAATTATAATTATAGTTTTCCATTGTTATGATAAAAGATAAAATAGATATAAATATTATAACTGTAATTCTACTATGTTAAAGTGAAAGCCTTTCTTTTTTTGTTTAAACAGAAAAAGGGGAAACGGTGTAGGAGGTTCTTCTATATTTGTGTTGCTTTCATTGGTTGAATAAAGAAAACTGCCTTGGCCTTTTGATAGGGAAGCCCTTAGGTTGGTGGAGTAGACAGATCTGGATGCTGGGAGAAAGAAGGCAGGCAGAGAGAGCCTTTATGGAGTCGCCAGAGTCAGACATGCTGCATCTTTCCCAGTAAGCCACCACCTCGTGGTGGCATACAGATTATGAGAAATGGGCTGAATCAAGATGTTAGAGTTAGCCAATAAGAGGCTAGAGCTAATGGGCCAGGCAGTAATTAAATTAATACAGTTTCTGTGTAATTATTTCAGGTGTAAGCTAGCTAGGTGGTGGGACATAGCCCACCACTCCTCATTACAACAGTTAGGCAACCAGTATTCCAGCTGAGGTAGATCCCCAGTCCAGGACACAATGTCACTAATAAATATCTAGGGCTCTAGCTTCAGAGAGCTTGGATAGCTCCAGTAGTAACATATTCCACCCAGGTCCACCTGCTCCCTACCAAAAAGCCAATCACTGGGAGGAAGGAAATCATTTCAGAGCTAGTGTCTGGATGAAAGGGAAGTTGCTATTGTTCTAGAGACTATATTAAGGATCTCAGTGTTGCAGAATATAATTTTAGCTAGGCAAAGTTGTGTTACATTTGTTTATGCAGCCTGTGTTAATGATTTAAAGATGTGTTGCTACATTTGTTTCACCTTGCCTGCCCAAGGCACCTGATAGGTATAATAAAAAACTGTAACACCCAATAGCTAAGCAGAAAAAGTATAAGCAGGACTGGTGGGCAGAGAGAATAAGTAGGAAGTGAAATCTAGACTAGAGAGAGAGAAGAAAAAGAAAACAAGGGAGAAAAAGAGGGAGTCACCCAGGGTTAGAAATCAGGCAGCTGCCAGCCAGCCAGACACAAGAAGCAGTGAAAGCAAGATATACAGGAGGAAAGAAAGGTAAAAACCCTGAGGAAAAGCACAGATGTAGAGGACCAGGCTAAGTTATAAGAGATAGTAGAATATAAGATAAGGCATTTATAACCTATAAGAAGTCTCCATGTCATTATTTGAGGGCTGGTTGGTCACCTGAAAGAAAAAGCCTGTTACCCTCAGGTGTACAAAGGATTTTTATAAAATGAGAAGAGAATCAGGGGACATAAATAGAAAGGTTATGAGCTGTCAGACTGTCATCCTACATGGGCCTTGTCTATATGGTAGAGATTGGTCTTCTGTGTCCAGTTATAACCGTATTGCTTTTCTTCAAGTAAAATAGTAAGTCAATTTAATATGGTTTGAGTTAAGTTATGTAAAGAATGAAAAAATAAGGATGGGTAGTACAATACTTTGTCATTGTCTGAAGGTCACCAAATTTTAGAGACCCACAAATATAAATGTAAATAAAGACTATCTAGCCACTAATGTCAAAATCTCTTAGAAACAGATTTTTTTTGCACAATTTACAACTCAAGCAAAGGGAGTGGAAGGAACTCTGCCAGGGACAACCCTAGGCAATCATCCACTATTGGTCTTACTTTGAGCAGGTAAGATTTTAAGTTTTCATTTTTTTTTCCATCTGTAAAATGGGCAAAAATCAGTGTGCCAAAGATTTGTTTTAAGGAATTCTAAGAATCCAAAGCACCTATGTCAATAGAGAAAGGAGCAGTAAATATTTACTTTTATCCTCACCAGGAAGGGATCATAAAGCTGAAGGAAATAAGTATTAGGTAATATGAAGAGTGACTGAGGATGGTTATTTAAAAAGGTAATTGGAGAGGACATAAAACCTGTCTACACACAAATGGTGAGATTCTGTCAAAGAAGGGATACTTTCCCAAGTTCAGAATTAAAACAACTGAGTGTATGAAGTGGAATAGGTAGGTTCAGCTTTCCAGGAACTCTTCCAAGATGGTTAGCTATTGGTTTGTAGAAAGGGTCTTCCTCAGGGGAAGTGGGTGGAAACACCTTCCAGAAGAGAAGAAATGTCTGCGCATGTTTTAGCATTTCCGATGCTTTCCCAGAGAAGCCTGCCTGGATGGCTCAAAATCCTCCAGTCATTGCTGGAGGTGCAGCTTCTGCGCTCATCAGAAATGAAGCACACACTCAGGTAGTCAAGGGGAAGGGTAATGGAACAGCCAGAAGGGATGTCTGATTTAGGAAGGAAGCTGAAGTTTATTACCTGTAAATTTCTACCTAACTCGCATATAAGATTCATTATTGTCTTAGTTAGGGTTTCTATTGCTGTGAAGAGACTCCAAGACCACAGCAAACCTTACAAAGGAAAACATTTAATTGGGGTGGCTTACAGTTCAGAGGTTTAGGATATTATCATCATGATGGACATGGCAGTGTTCAGGCAGACATGGTGCTGGAAAAAGAGCTGAGAGTCCTGCATCTTAAAGACAATAGGAAACAGACTGACACTGGGTGGTACCCTGAGTATAGGAAACCTCAAAGTCTGCTGTCACAATGACACATGTCCTCCAACAAAACCACACCTCCTAACAGTGCCACTCCCTATGAACTTTTGGGACCAATTGCATTCAAACTACCACACAGATTAAAATTTCCAGCCTCACTCTTGTTCTTATACAAGTCTCATCAGGCTAAACATGTAGTTTCAACACAAGAATTTGGGAGGTAGGAAAGTTGCTCAGTGGCTTAGACACTTGCTGCTTCTACAGAGGGTATGTGTTTGTTTCTCACCATCCATGTTGGGTGGCTCACAATGGCCTGAAACTCCAGCTCCAGGGCATCTGATGCCCTGTCCTAGGCTCTGACAGCTCCACCACTCGGCACCATCACACACACTCTCTTGTACACATAAACTAAAAAACAAAAACAATAATTTTTAAAAGTACATCTTGATGCAATAGAAATGAAAAAACACCAGAGTTTATATCACTTTTATTTTGTTTGTTTTTCCAGCATGATGTCCGCTTTATGTAGATAGGATTTTCCCCACTGATTGGTGATTCTAAAAGTCACTCAGCCTAAACTGTGATAAGTCACTCAGGGTTCTCTAGAGAAGCAGAACAATAGGATAAGCATAAATTACAACAGGATTTGTTAGCTGCTTTACTCAATAAGGCTGGCCGAACAATGAGTGTCTCACAACAGAACAACTGAGAGCCCAACAGCCGCTTAGTCCATGAAGCTGGTGTCTCTGCACCCTCAGTATGCCTCTGCGGACCTGCAGGATTATTAGGGAGCTGTTTTCCTCAGTCCACAGGGAAAGCCAAAGAAGTTTGCTTTAATGTCCATGAAGCAATCATCAGAGGCAGAAGCAGAGTAGATGAACTGGCCAGCAAGAGTAAAGGCAAACAGACAAAAACCAAGCTTCCTTTCTTCTTTCCCAAACAAACAAACAACAACAACAAAATAACAACACCAAATGTAGGCTGACCCCAGGAGGAGCTGACACACTTGGGGGTCTTCCCTCTTGAAATAATCTGACCAAGAAGGGCCTTCACAGAAGTGTCCAGCAGTTTGCTTTTCGATTCCAGATCCAACCAAGCTGGCAACTAAGATGAGCCAAACCTATGGTTTTGGATGCATTCATCTTCCTGTATTTTTATAGCAAGTTCATAGATATAAGACTTGTTTAGGAATTAAGATCATTATCTATATAACAAAAGAAAGTCAATTTATCTTCCTAGTACGTCAGTCTTGTCAAGTTTGATGCTATAGCGTTCTCTCATTCCTCTTCTCTGTGCCTTTCAAGTCCAACAGATGACGGCACTTGTGTTCTCATGACACTCTGTGCACAGACGGTTCCCTGGGCCTGCAGCAACTGACTGTAAAAATGACTCTGGTCCCTGGGCTGGGACTGTGATGTTGCTGGTTAACAGAAGTTGAAAATCTGGAGTAGAAAGTGAAAATTGTTTTCCAGGAAAGATAAGGGGTTCAGAGAGGAAGAGGCAAATTTGAGGCTGCTGATGTAAGGACATGAAAAATTTTAAGGAACTTTTTGCTTGCTTAGGAGCTGATTAGGGCACTAGGTTCAATGCAAGACGTCGAGGGCTGGTTGAAAACAGGACGCTGAGCTCAAAGCGCCTACCACAGTGTTCCCGGCAGCAGGCCACCTGTTAACACCTAGCTCCGTGGGCTATCAAGGAGCAGATTTGACCGCTTTGGGAAAGGGGGCCTGCTAGACTTAGCCACTTTGGGGAGGGGGGCCTGCTTGAGTAACCACTTTGGGAGGGGGCATGTTAGAGATGAGGCACACCTGCTGTTATGCAAGAAGACCAACTCCCTTGACTCAAAATGGACCTGGCTTGCAGTTTTTGCCTATATAATGTCAACCCCAAATGATGAGGGGGCTCTCCTCCCTGCTGCGCTGCGTGATGAGTAGTGGGTGAGAACCCAGCCTGGCTGAATAAACCTTGCTTTTGCATTCTGGACTTGACTGGATTCTGGTAGTAAATCCCTGTCTCTGACCTCCATCTTTGAAGGCCCCACCCTGTGCCCATCAAATCCTTGACACCCCCCCCCCCGCCCCGAGGAGGGGCAAGGCAGCCTGCCAAACCTTGACCACTCCCCCAGTCTATTTAAATTGCTCCCCCGAATTCGTGGTCTCCCTCATCCCCCAGCCCCCATATCCCTAGGTCACATTGGAGGCTTCCCGGTTCCCCTTGGGGCCACCCAAGAGCCCATTAAAGGAGTCAATCCCATTAAAATCTGGAAACCTGGATATCCTTTAATTCGACTTGTGATTTGGCTTGGTTGGGATTTTCACGTCGGCAGAGAGCAGGCGTTAGGAAATATTCCTAACATTGGTGGGCTCTCTGGGAGTCTCAACTTGGATAAAACACTGAGCCGGAAATGTTTGAAATGGAGGGTAACTTCGAAGCATTCAGAAATTTGACTTTGTTGGTTTTGTCTTCATTTGCTTTATTTTGTTCTTAGAGAAAGCATTTTGAGCCACTCAGTACTTTAGACTAGTTGGATGGGGAGCTAATGATGTTTAACATTGTGTGTAGGGTAATCTACGGTGTAACAATACTGGTTTTAGCCTGTATAAGCATGAGGAAGCTGCTCCTACCCTGAATGTACCCTGTCAGCTGACCTGAGATGGACCTCCTGGTGCAGTTGGGCTATTCTCAAAAAATTGCTGACTTTTGCAAAGTATTTCAGTGCCCCAGCTATTCCTGCAAATAATGGGTCACTAGATTAGACAGGCTAACTTTTATTCTTAAAATATAAAAATCCCCATGTTCCTAAATCCCCAAATTCCTAAATGCTGGCGAGTCAAGCAGCCATAGGCAGGCAGCTGGCTCGGCAGAGACGGTTGTGGGTCCCTGGAAGATCCCCAGACGGCGGTGGCGCGGTGGTGGGTAAAAGGCACATAAACACAGAAATTAGGCGTAAACGTTTATTAAAGGAGAGAGGGAGGGAGTGAAGGAGGGAGGGAGGGAGGGAGGGAGAGAGAGAGAGAGAGAGAGAGAGAGAGAGAGAGAGAGAGAGAGAGAGAGAGGAGATGAGAGAAGAGGAAGAGACAAAGATGCCTGTGCACACCAAAAGAGAGCAGGAAGAGAGAGGGAAGTCTTCAGGTGAGGCGAGTGGTCAGAGGTCGCCGGGAGTGGGCATGGAAAGGGCGGGGACTGAACGAATAACACTAACTGTTAAGTTCTGCCTTTGTATGAAATGTTTGCTTGCTTTGGTGACTGAGGCACCTGAGGACATCTATTACAAAATCAAGCTTTGCCTGCACCCAGCAGGATACGAGTCCATTCCGTTCCTCAAAATTATACCTTTGTGGGTTTTATAATCCTTTGGCTAACAATGCCTGGGGTCTTACCTAGAGAACACTCTCTGGTTTAGTATTGGCCAGTCTCTCAATAAAAAGCCTCTAATTTACTAAAACCAAAACTTGAGTCGGATGGGTAGTGAATCTTTGGATTCACCCTAGACCCACAACAAAGATGTGGAGCCAGGGTGATTGTTACAGGGTGATCGTGATAGGTTTTAGTTCCTGTTTACAGTTTTAAAAGGTCATTATAATTTGTTTACTATACCAATATTAATAACTACCACACACTTTTAAAATAATTTTATTAGATTTATTCATGTTACTCTATATGTGTGTTTTTCCCCCCTACCCCCATGTGTGTGAACCACATGTGTGCTTGGTGCAGAGGTCAGGAAAGGGTATCAGATTCCCTGGAACTGGAGTTACAGATGGTTGTGAGCTATGAGGTGAGTGCTGAGAATGGAACCTGGGTCCTCTACAAGAAGAACTAATGCTCTTAACCATTGAGCCATCTCTTCAGACTCCACACTTTTAACTAATATTTGTATTCTTTGAAAGTTTCATACATATATACAAAGTGTACTGATCACATCTATCCACTAATACGTCGCTCTAGCTACCCCACATCCCCCACCTCCTCTCCTTCCAATGTCCTTTTTGTTTTCATTTTTTGTTATGAATAGCATTGCAAGTCTAATTAGTGCTGCCTATGTGAGTATGGATCTGTGGCCATTGACAGGGGCTTGATTATCCCAGCAACTTTGTTTCCAAAGGAGACTGACTCTCAGGAGTGCTGAGGGTCACTTACAGTAGCAGAAGTGATTCAAAGACAGTTGCATCACCAAAGCCCATGCCAGCATGGGTGACAACTCACAAAGCTGGGATTCTGGAGCACACTGCACACCCTGCAAACAGGCCAGCAGACTAGGGATTGTCCTTCCCCAGTGACTCAGCTTGGTCTAATTCTCCTCCACAAAGCTGGTATAGTTAGTCTTTTTTTTTTTTTTAGATTTTCAAATTTTATTTATTTATTTATTTATTAAAGATTTCTGCCTCCTCCCCACCACTGCCTCCCATTTCCCTCCCCCTCCCCCATTAAGTCTCCCTCCCTCCTCAGCCCAAAGAGCAATCAGGGTTCCCTGCCCTGTGGGAAGTTCAAGGACCACTCATCTCCTTCCAGGTCTAGTTAGTCTTTTTTGTACTGACTGTCTGAGAGCAACTCTCATCAGCTTTTATTGCTTACTCTGGCAACCTAGTAAATCTAGTCAGTTTCAATGACTTCCTGAAGCTGTTCTGAGTAGTTTATCTTCCTCTTTAAGGAACTTCCTGCAGGATGGAATGTTTCAGTCTCAAAGGAAGCTGTTACATAGCACCAGGTCGTCTGCAGAAGCCAGCATTTCACAGCTCAACCCCCCAAACATTGCTGGCTCTTCCATCCTTTCTACCCACTCTTCTGAAAACTTTTTTGAGACTTGGAGAGTAGATTTATATGAATGACCCATCCGCAATAGAACACTCAAAGTTATTTCTGTTTGGCACTTATATCAGCTCTGAGTCTCTGTATTAACCACTATCACTGCAAAAAGAATTTTAATAGACTAAAGTTGAGAGCAGCATACATCTGTAGATATAAACATAAATATTTATCATGCAGTTTGATAGCATGTATATTTACAAAACAACAAAAGTAGGAATACTTTAGGACCTATGATCTTCCCAGTCATTGGCTCTAGAACAGGTACAGTATCAGGCATCAAATCTCTCCTGTGGCGCAGGCCTCATCTCCCATCACAAATCAATGCTTGCTCCATAACCACCATGGCACTACTGTATGAGTGAGCACATCTTGTCAGTGGGTCAATATTGCTAGCTACTACTTATGAATGTGTACCACATCTTTCTAGAAGAACTGTCACAATAGAATGGCAAGGTCATGAATACAAGAAGCAGTGGACCTTGTTTCCAAATCCACAGTCATCTCTTAACTCACTGTGATGCTTAGGCAGCTCCACAGCCTTCCTGAGTCTCATGTGCTCATCTGTGCTAGTCTGGGCTTTTTTTCAGTGGGGCAGTGCTTGCCCAGCATGCTCCGGACCTGGCATTCCATTCTCAGTACCTCAAAAACAGGAGAAATAAAACCAAGTGTTAATCCGTGGACCTGAATAAATGGACAACGTGTGCATATTTACTGTGAGCATGAGAGAGGGAATGTTATGTGTGCACACTTACTGTGAGCATGAGAGAGGGAATGTTATATGTCCAGAGAAATACTGTTGGCATTACAGCTGTATCATCTCTATGTACAGGAAATGTATCACGTAGACTGCATCTGTGGCATCATGCATTATTCCTACTTCATATGTGAGTAAACGAGGTGCAGAGAGGCTAGCTATGTGACCAAGGACTGAGCAGTGGTAGGGCACTGGCCTAGCATGCTTGAGCACTGAAGGAAACAAAGGAAGGAAAGTAAAGGAGAGAAAGGACAATTAGGGTGGCCAGAATTATAAACAAACAAACAAATGATAAAATATATAAAGCAAAAATAGAGAAGAGAAAATGACAGTTTAGTTTAAAGAGCTTAATTAGCAGCACTGTAGGGTTTCCGGATTTGTGTAAGAATGCTTTCCCAGCACGTGTAAGGAGCCATCCCTACACACACACACACACACACACACACACACACACACACACACACACAACCTGTAAACTCAAGCAGCACACCCTCCCATACCATGGAATAATTGTTTCAATGAACTAAAGCAGGAGACTTTATAGAAAGAAAGAGCTGGTGATTTTTTCTTCCTGATCCTTTAGCTTTTGTAGTCCTGGGGTAGAACCTAACTTTCCACCACTGAACTGTATCTGCAGTCTCTCACTAAGTTTCTGTGGTAAGCCTGGCTTCGGACCTCAGTCTCTGGAATATTGGGGTTATAGCACTGAGCTGTGAGGTCTGAATTCATAGTCGCCATCCTTGTAAGACAGGGACAAGGAAACAGGCTAGTAGAAAACTAACAGATAAGTTAGGAATTCCAAGCCAATTTTTATTTTCAGATGTGGGGTGGAGGCAAAAACACTTTTTAAAAAAATCATTTTTAGCCGGGCAGTAGTGGCACATGCCTTTAATTCCAGCACTCGGGAGGCAGAGGCAGGAGGATCTCTGTGAGTTCAAGGCCAGCCTGGTCTACAAGAGTTAGTTCTAAGATATGCTTCAAAACTACAGAGAAACATATCTCGAAAAAAAATCATTTTTATTCAAGCTAGCCTTTCCCGGAAATGTGGCCATTTCCCACCCGTCTACCCCTTTTCAATTTATCTGAAGATCAGTTAGCAACTTAGTTTCAGTTTGGTGGTGAGGAGCTTCAGATAGGTGCTCCATTTTGTTCTTTGTTCTCAAGACAGGGTCTGTTGTAGCTCAGGCTGACCTGGAACTTACTATGTGGTACATGACCTTAAACCATTGATTCTCCAATACCCAGATCTGACATTCTGGGATTCTAGACAAGAGCCCTCACGTCTGTGTTATATTCTGCAGTATGTGGATTTACATGCTAGGCAAGCCACTTTCTTATGAAGATACATCCTCTAGCCTCCAGGAGCTCAAAACACTGGCCTCCTGTGATCTTTACTTAATAAAATTAAAGCCAGGATTACACCTGTAATGTCCATTCTCTTAGTAAATAGTCATTTGTTGTTTAATGTTACTGAGAAGGTTATTCTGGAAGCTGGCTGCCTCTCTGATATTTCAGACCCAAACGTGTTTATCACAAAGTGTCCTCTGTGACACACGGGAGAGAAGACAGAAACCTCGTGTTCTCGAAAACATCTAGAAGATGGACCATTTCCAACAGAGAGTACTATCATTTATCTTATGGTATGAAAGTCCCTACATTGGGAACCAAAAACTGGCAGTTAGGCCATGGAAACCTCAGGGGTAGAGAGAAAGCTCAGCCATGGAAAGGAAGCTCAGCTGGAGCTCCAGCTTCTTCCTTACTTTCTTCTCCATTTCTGCAGATGGAGTGAAGGCCTGAATGACAGTGTCTGTCCCATACTGCTTGCTTTTCTCGGAACCCTTTCTATTGGGGAACTCCAGCTGGCTGCTTCAATGGGTCTTCCACAGAAGATGTCTGTTGTGTGTTTAGAAGCTCTGAACTGACGGTATTCTGCTTCCTATTGGTCCTTCTTATCTATTCTTTCACTTCTGTTTGCCATATATTTAGTAAATTATTCATTCTGAACTGAAAGCACAGCAACTATAGATTATTCTCTGAACGGAAAATTTCCATCTGACTTCTCAAGTTTACATTCTCACCTCTGCATGTCTCTTCATGTCTCAGCATGTCTCTGCATGTCTCTTGATGTCTCTGAATGTCTCAGCATGTCTCTTCATATCTCTATATGTCTCTGCATGTCTTAGCATGTCTCTGTATGTCTCAACATGTGTCGGCATGTCTCTGCATGTCTCTACATGTCTCTTCATGTGATGGCTGTTTCTTGGTTGTCAACTCGACTATACCTGTAACTAAAACCCCCAAGTGGAGGGCACACCTTTTAGGGATTTTTTTCTTCATTTTAAGTAGGAAGAACTACTTCTAATCTGGATCTGTAAAACAGGATAACACACCTGTAATCCAGACCTTTAATCCAGATCTAATCTGGGCCATGCTTTCTGCTGGAAGCCTATGTAGAGGCAGGGAAAAAGAAAGTTTTGCTCTTTGCTTGTTTACCCTTGACTTGCAAGCAAGTTCATTCCTTTACTATCACTAGCACCTCCTTCTTCAGGCATATGGCTTATACTGAGGACCAGCCAAGACACTGAGAAACTACCAGATTTTTGGACTTTCTGTTCCCAGCCAGCCATTGTTGGGTTAGTAGGGCCACAGCCTGTAAGTCATTCTAATAAATCCTTTTTTTATATATAGAGAAAGATTCTATAATTTCCATTCTAGAGAACCCTGACTAATACGTTACATTGAGGTAAAACTGCAACACAGGGGAAAATAGGCAAAAAGAAAGGGTATTGGTTAATCAGTTACATAGAGAGTATATGGAGGAGGTAGATAGCGTTTGAGCTGAGCTCCAGAATTGTGAGTCTAGTATACTAGGTGTGGTTTAGACAGATTGCATTGGCTTCTTCATGTTTCTGCATCAGGCAAGAATTACCTGGTACAGAGTAGATACCTAACGGGTCTCCATTGATTGAGAAATGAATGGAAGAATGTGTGGAGACTGTGAAGTCAGGAATAGTGACAACTTATTGAACATTCCAGCACTCAGGAGGCCAACATCGAGTAGGGAGCGCCCAGCTAGCCTGGGCTACATGGTAGGCAATTGACTCAACTAAATAAAAGGAGGCAGTCGGGAGTAGGATAACAATCTGGGTTCTTAACATAGTATCTCCTGCGTGCCTCTAAGTAGCACCAAGAAGCCCATTAGTCAGCCTCCGATTTAAAGCAGCTGGATAGATATTGGTACATTTCAGAATATATTGTAAACACAGCACGCCGTTGGGACTTAATTAATAATTCTTCTTTAAAATGCAAAAATCTGAACTGCAAATGTGTGACAAGATTCCAGCCCGTAGGTATCCTGTTCTTTTTCACAATTTACTGGATCCATGATGCTAATTAAAGAAAACACTCGCTTCCGGGAATATACCAAGGTTTTGTGTTTGTATTTGTAGTAAAACTTTTATTTTTCTGACATTATGCATTACCCGGAAACAGAAATGTACCCATTCTTTGAATCAATAATTGAAAGAACTCTGTGTGTCAGAGCACTGAGAGCTGCAGAGACTTCAAAGAGGCACTGCAAGCCCTCAGCCTCAGGGGATCGGAATGTGGGGTGAAGATAAGCAAGGCTCACACAGCAGTGGTAAATGACAGAGCAGCAGGCAAAGGACAGACAGAAAGCCTCAACTTCCTGGAAGATGATGCTACTCCTGCAAGGTTACTGGGCTTCTTGTTTGTTTGTTTTTGTTTTGCTTTGGTTTTGTGTTCATTGGAAAAACCCTGTAGGAGACAATTTGATAATGATCCATTAACATACAAGCTATCAGGAGCCATTGAAGTCTTTTCTATGGTGGGTCAATTTCGGCTACAAATGTGAAGGAGATAGAGGAAGAATAAATCCTGTCGCCTTTGCAAGTTCAAAGCAGAATTGAAATCCTTTTGTTTGTTTAGTTTTTTTTTTTTTTTAAAAAAAGGCATTATAAAATGCGGTTTTCTAGCAGAGCTGAAATGGAAGCAGCTGAGACTACCTGACCTTGACACTCACAAGATTCTGTGGTGGACACTCCTCCACAGTAAGGTGTAGGGCTCATCTGAGATGCTAGCCACCTGCTCCAGCTCAGCTCTCCCTCATGGCCGGCCTCAGCTACACATGGTCTCAGGAAGTACCCCAGTACCTAGTGGGTAGACCCATGCAGCTTTTGGGAAGCCTTCTCTAGCTAGGGAGGGACCTCTAGGTGGGGCAACTCTTTGAGGATCACCCACACTCCTGTAAGTGCTCACTCATGCTCCCTGAGGGGATCCGTTCTTTATATATCATTGATGCCTTATAGAAGTCTGCTAACATCTCCCAGGAAAAGTCAGACAGCCCAGTGTCAAGTGGTGAAGAAACACCAAGACAAAAGGCTAACCCACCATCCACTAAGCCTCTAGGCTCCTCTCAGCACTCCTCACTTTGTCCCTGTCTTAGGGTTTCTATTGCTGAGAGGAGATCATAACCATGGCAACTCTTATAGAGGAAAATATCTAACTGAGGTGGCGGCTTACAATTTCAGAGTTCAGTGCATTATCATCTAGCATGGCAGCATGCAGGCAGACATGGTACTTGAGGAACAGCGGAGAATCCTACATTTTGCAGGCAACAGGAAGTCAACTGAGATACTGGGTGGTATCCTGAGCATAGGAAACCCCAAAGCCTGCCCCCACAGTGACACACTTCCTCCAACAAGACCACACCCACTCCAGCAAAGCCACACCTCCTAATAGTGCCATTCCCTAAGAGATTATAGAGGTCAATTACTTTCAAACTACCACAGCCCCCTCCCTAAACCCTGCCGCCCAGGGGCTTCACTGCCCTCCCCCCAGCTCCTCTTTCCTACACTGCCATTCTGACCATGTATCTCTTGGCTCACTCTTGCCTCTGTTTTTCTGTTTGTTCCTCACCCCTTTCCTTCCTTTCTTCCTCTCCCCCTCTCTCACTTCTATCATGGACCTGTCCAGTCTGGACCCTTCCTCTGGCTGTTCTCCCTCTCACATCTGCAATAAAAATCTTCCCCTCAACCACACCTTAGAGTAGTCATATCCTCATTTTCATTCACACAGGATGTCACACTGCAGCACAGGCTAGCCTCACACAGCACCATAGGCTAGCCTCACGCTGCAGCACAGGCTAGCCTCACATAGCACCACAGTCTAGCCTCACAGTCTCAGCAAATCTCTTGCCTCAGTCTCCCATGGGTCACAATGCCTAGAAAGCGGTTTGTTATTTTTAACATCCAGATCTTGTCATTCTTCATTAGGGCTGTGAGTAGGGAAAAAAAATGGAAACTAGAATTAACCAGGGAAAGATATGCCAGACCTGTTCAATTATTTGTAAAAATTTGGATAGCATTCTTTGCTGTATTGTGCTCTACCACAGTATAAACGATACATTTAAAAGACCCCAAAAGGAGTAAGCTTGTAGGAGACAAACTGGCACTTTAGACTCTCCTGTTTCCAGCCCTGCCTCCACTCCACTGTCACCTTAAAACACAATGACCTTGGGCTTCACATAGATCCAGTTTCTGTTCTAGTCGTTTGTGTAGTCAACTGCTTTGGGACACCCTATCCGATCCCCTGCATTGATGCTTACGACCCTTTCTGGCTCCAATAGATTCCTTTTGTATACGTTTGGGGGAGGTGGAACTAGATATCTTTAGTTCCCAAATGAGAATTTTTTTCAAGCTTTTGTTCAAGAAAAAAAAATGTCATGGCAACATCTGGATGTGGCTGTTTGCCATGGTTACCATAAGAATGATGCGGCTGCAGAAAAGATGGACATTAAAAGACGTCCTTTTCAACTGGGGGGAAGAGTTCTCCAATGAAGATGGTTACTAATAACTAATTAATAATAGTGTCTGCCTAGCTTAGCTCAGCTTTAAGTGCTTTAAACATATTAATGTCCCCAAAGTACAATGAGGTAGGGGATCTCAATGCTCCTGGTATTGAGAAACAAAAAGAAACTGAAACCAGGCAGAGGCTGTGTAACTGAAGAGCAGGATCGAGAAGCAGGCAAGCCTCACTGCCCACAGCTTGCGCTCCCTCTAAGTGCCCCAGGGCCATAACAAGGCCATAGCGATTCTGCTGACCTCTGAAACCTTTGAATGCCTGTCCCGAAGGATCCTCATTGACCAGAGGTAACAACATTTCTGAACCTACTTCTAATATCACCTGGTCTTTGTGAGTGACACTTGCCTTGTAAAGAAGGGATTTGAGGTCACATCAGTGACAAGGGTTGCTGAAGTAACTCAGTTGTTACAGTGCTTGTCAGGACTTTGTAGACCTGAATTCCGCCCCAGCAACAATGAGTTGAAAACAGTGGCACATGCCTGTAATCTTAATGCTGAGGGCCAGAGACATGAGGGTTTCCAGCCAATCAGTCTAGCCAAATCAGCAAGTTCTGGGTTTAGTGACAGGTCCTATTATTCTTTTAAAGGTGGGTGGGTGTGTAGATGAACACAGGATAGACGAGACACGCGCGAAAGGAGGAGACAAGACACGCAGCTCCCACGTGGGTGCACTTTAATGGGGGGGAGAGAGACACGATAAGGGATGGGTGTGTGAGACACACAAAGGTAAAAGGGCAAGAGAGAGCGAGACCTCGTGGAAGCTCGCTTTTTAACGGGAAGCACAAGGTTATCTGGGAGAAATGACCTGCACCTGTGCACGCCCGCGCCCACAGGTATCCATAATCCAGGAGGAGTCTGGGAGCTGTAGTTTCCAAAAGGAACAACATTCCACCCTTTTGGTTTTATTTAAAAAAATTGGGGGGGGGTCTTAAGGGGTAGGGAATGGGGGCGTAGCCCGGTCTCTCATGACTGCTTCCTGCTGACTTTGGGTGTCGAGGGGTCCAGGGAGTGTCCGGTGTTCTGTTGGTCCACTGGTGTCCAACTGATNGTTTTTTTTCTGAGTAGCTGGGTCATCGTTAAGATGCTGGAAGGCAAAAATCACATTAGTGGAGAAAGAAATTAGGGAGAAGAGATTTGGAAGGTTTGGAAGATTAGAGGGGAAACTTGGGGGTGGGGGTGGGGGAGGAGTTCTAGGAATGAAAGAAAGAAGAAAAAATAAAAATTAAATGATACTTATTCCGTTACCGATCTGCTTGTGTTTTATCTGCTTAGGTGGACTGACCTGTTGTGTCAAGTAACTTTGTTAAAAATCTGCCTACCGCCGGAGCTCTTGACTTCATATTTAATGATCTGTAATGACAGCTGAATGATTATTTAGGAATTTGGAGTGGGTTTTTTTTTTTTAACAGAATAACAACAGGGGAATGGTGTTTAGCGACAGTGGGATTCTGGGTGTCCCACACGAGAGGGTCCACTTGGGAGGCTGGAAGAGGAAAAGGCATGTTAGTATCAGAAGATCGCAGGGCCAGGAGAAGAAGCAGCTGCGTCACCGACGAATCTGGAATGAAACGAGTTGGGGGCGCTAAAGAAATGAAGGCTCCCAACTTGGTTAGAAGATCTCTCCCCAAGAGTGGAACTGGGCAGATTGGTAAAACTAGGAATGAATGAGTGAGAAAAATACCTCTAAATACGCAGTTGAGAGGCGGAGTTTGGTGAGGTAGATAAGGGCGGGAGCTGAGGCGGGAGTGGAAGCTGCATCGGCGGGAAAGAGACCTGGATCTGGGCAGGTGAACAATGAGAAGCCGTAGACGGATAAAGCATGAGGCTTTAGAGATTCCAGGAGCTGACCAAGAGGGGAAGTAGGGGGTATAGTCTTGGATGGCCTAGAACCCATGGCAAATTGTGGAGCTGACCACCGGAGGCACAAGGGGGTGCCACGAACGTGGCAGTTTTGGTTACAGGCGTCCGAGTAAGCAAAAGGCCGTGCTATGGGCGAAACTGGCTCGAACCCAACTACCGACAGGAAAGAAGCCTGGCTGGGAGGAGTCAGTTACGAAACTGGCCCAACCACAGCAACCGATGGGAATCAAACCCGGCTGGGAGGAGGCAGTCACGCCGTTTGGGGCTGACCGTACAGCCGGAAAGGTGCTCGCTCTGTTAGCAAGCCCGGCGTGAAGGAAGGAAAGAAGAAAAGGAGGAAGAAAGCCAGGGACACCAAACCCTGGGGAGAACGGCTGAGAGCACCAAGCTCCCAGTGGCGTCAGAACCAAATTTAGCCAGGAGCGCAAGGGCTGGAGAAGGAGGGGGGGGTTAGGCAACTCAACCCAGGACATGCCAGAGAAAGCCGGTCGGTCGTTCTCCAGGCGTAACAAGGAAAGAGAAGCCAGCGGGGTAAACTCACGAATTAGATGGTGTCAGTGGGAGATGACCGTGGTGAGGAGATGGCCGTGGTGAGCGGTTGGAGGTGGCTGCAGGTCTCGGTTCTGACTCTGTGTCCGGCATGAGGCCCCGGACTCCCGGAGGCGCCAGAAGCCCGGAGCCCAGGCCTCGGGTGGAGAATCTGGCACGAAGAAGTCCCCGAGTCATTACGCACGGCACCAAAATATTATTCTTTTAAAGGCGGGTGGGTGTGTAGACGAACACAGGATAGACGAGACACGCACAAAAGGAGGAGACAAGACAAGCAGCTCCCACGTGGGTGCACTTTAATGGGGGGGAGGGGGACACGATAAGGGATGGGTGTGTGAGACACACAAGGGTAAAAGGGCAAGAGAGAGCGAGACCTCGTGGAAGCTCGCTTTTTAACGGGAAGCACAAGGTTATCTGGGAGAAATGACCTGCACCTGTGCACGCCCGCGCCCACAGGTATCCATAATCCAGGAGGAGTCTGGGAGCTGTAGTTTCCAAAAGGAACAACAGGTCCTGCCTTAAAAAGGAAGGTAGGGAGCAATTGAAGGGAAGATGTCTGACATTGACCTCTGTCTGTCTTCCACATGCATGCACCTCTCTCTCTCTCTCTCTCTCTCTCTCTCTCTCTCTCTCTCTCTCTCTCTCTCTCACACACACACACACACACACACACACACACACGCACGCAATGTGTGAGAGTCTGCTATTGTGATTGGGGGCAAACAGTATCACAAGACCAGTTTCTTCAAACTGCTTGAAGAGAGTGTAACCTCTAGAAAAGGGCTGGTACATAAAAAAGAAAAATTTCATTAAAATATTCAGGAATAAAGGGCTGTGTGAAAAAGGTTAAAAATAATTGGGATTAGCTAGCTCAGAAATGACTAAATGACCACTTAATTACTGTCTTCATTGCTTCACCAAACAGAATTTGTCTCATTCTTTCATTGCCCCTAAAACGCTAATGAAAACACTGGAGACAATGACCTTAAAGCAAAGCAAAGCAGACAAGACACCATGCTCGGAACCTTGCTAATGTCACTGTTGTGACAGCCAGGGCACACCTGGAGGAAACTGAATGAAGGAAAACCAGCCAGGTACAAAAGAAATGGCAACGCTCGCATTTAATGTGAAATCCTGCAAAGTCAAGTTTATAGAAACAGAGCAGAAGGTTGTGGCAGGAGTCTGGGAAGTAAGGAAAGAGGAGATAGTTGTATAAGAGTGTGCACAATAGAGTGTGCAAAATGAAGAAGCTGCGGTGATCAATGCCCAGGGTAGTGGGCAGAGAATGGACACCTCGCTGTGTGCCTACAGCAAACTTCAGAGTACACAGATGTACACTCACACACCAGCAACAGAGGCAAATTTTCGTTCCACAGACCCACCGCTGTCCTGCATTAGATACTAAGATAAAGAATTTGGAACTTGCCTTGGAGGACAGGGTCAAGATATAAGACTCATAATGCATAAATCCATTAAAAATTCCTTAAGCACTGTCAATCCAAGATTCAGCTCATGACAGTTCATATCTAAAACAAGAACCATCTTCACTACCGGCTAAGAATATTCACTCCCTCTATTGAAATATGGGTGTGGTTTTTTCTGTTCTTCCTGGAGAACACAGTCATCTGTGATGCTAAGTTTCAGATGAGGGTCACCAGCCATGTATTCCATCACCTACTCAAAGTCTTGAGCATTTGGGTGTAAAATAAGGGAAAGGCTGCCTGAGACCATTCAAAGAAAGTTTGTAATAGGCTCTCCTATGTTGCCCAGGCTGGTATTCAACTCTTAGATTCAAATGGTCTTACTGCCAAGTACAAACTAGATCTTTAAAGAGCTCTAAACACACACACACACACACACACACATACACACACACACACACACCCCTATGTGAACTCATGAGTTTGTGGGTTCAGGATGGCCCGTCTTTCATGCTTGGCATGGTTGGAAAGTCAGGGCTTTGGAGGAGGAGGTGGCTCCTGTTGGTGTCTGGCGTTCTCTGGTCTTTCATCCCTTAAATGTGAGGCTGTGTTTCTACCTTGCCCAGGTTTCTGCCATTGCTATTGTGTTAAATCCAATCACAAGGACCTTCCTGGGAAATGAGGGCTTACTTCTGCCACAGAGCAGCTAAGGAAATAAAAGGTCAGTTCTCAAAAGCCCAGCTGGGAGCCAGCTTGGCTTCTTCTGACCTTCCAAACTCTGCATTAGAGGGGCAGTGATCTCAGTGATTTACCAGCATGGGCCGCTGAGCCTACAGTGAAGCAAATGCTGCTGAGAGGCTGAGTTAATGCTTAGGCAAACACACCATATCCAAGAGGCAGGAGTGTTTCTGTTGGGGGAGGGAGGAGCTCAGTCTTCCTGCACTGACGGGGAGAGGGAGGCCTGGTAGAGTACCAGGCACCATTTTCCCCGTGTCTCCCACATCCAGAACCGGCCCAGGACTCGCTGTGTGGCGGAGGATGACCATCATCTCTGATCTTCTTGCCTTCACCTTCTGTGGAAGTTTGAATGTATCTGGCCCCCATAAGTTCATAGGGAGTGGCACTATTAGGAGGTGTGGCTTTATTGGAGTGGGTATGGCCTTGTTGGAGGAAGTGAGTCACTGTGGGGGCGGGTTTGGAGGCCTCTTTTGCTCAGCCTTTGCAAGGTGTAGGACTCTCGCTGGTCCTCCAACACATCTGCCTGCACACTGCCATGTTCCCTGTCATGACGACCACAGCCAGAATCTCTGAAAGTGTAAGCGGGCCACCCCAATGAAATGTGTTCTTTATATGATTTACTGTGGCCATGGTGTCTCATCCCAGCAATAGAAACCTTAGCTAAGACACCTCCCAAATGCTAGGTTTCTATCACTATATATCACGTCCCACTTATGCTGGGCACTGAATCCAGAGCGTCATACATTCACCCTACCAAGTGAGCCACATCACCAGCCTGAATGTCTATGGCTTCTTAATCACGTGTCAGGGTTGTTCTCAATACACTCCTTCCTTCTCAAAGTTGCTCATTTTCTTCTCTAGTTTCTGTTTCTAAATCTCTTAGCAGCAGTTTTTTGGGTGTGTGTCTTTCTACTAGGGCTGGACAGGAGAGTTAGCAATTGATTCTATCCATCCTGTCTTCTGCTGGCTTGGGTTTCAGGGACAAAATTTCAGCTTTTTTGGAAGGAGGAAAAGGGGTAAGGAAGCCTTTGCCATCATCTGTCTGTAAGGCAGAGCAGATACAGACATCCTTATTTTAAAATGTGAAGCTTGACTATCTCCTACTTAATCTCTTAACAGTCTGTCCTTTTCCACTGGGAGTTTCCTTCCCAGTGTCTTTTCTATTAACTCAAACCTGTCTGTGTTTTGTTTAAGCAAACAGTCTGGACATGTTCTGAGCTCTGGCTGTGATCTTCAGGGAGCCAGGGAAATGAACCCAGCTCACCAGAGCAATAATTGAGCCCACGACTGGGGTGAGGAGGAAAGCAGATGTCAGAGAAACGATGCGTTTTATTTCACAGGAACTCAAGAAATCTGGAAAGGACTGAAGAAAAATGTGAGTTGGCGTGTTGTGGGTGACAACGTCAGGAGGCACTGTTCCACTGTGTCACACACAGCAGTATGCAGAAGGTCCCTAATCCATAGGGACCTCGACTCAGGCCACGCCAAGGGATTTCTGGTCTCAGTGAGGAAGAACAGACTTTTAGGAATAATCAGGGCAGTCCCCACTGGTCTACTGATGTCCTTGTGCAAGCGCTCAGCCAACTCTTCCTGTCTCTAGGCTCTCTGGTCCCCGGATCCTCCCGCTGCTGTTCTGTTTATGTCTGAGGGACTGGCTCACTAGCAGAGATGTCTGCACTGAGGTTGCAGCACCCATATGTAAGATGACTGAATAAGCTGGTCAGGGTACACCAGACTTCCTGGACTGGTTTTGTAACTTTAAGAAAAAAATACATGAATATATGATTCAAAATTAAAACTTAAAAAATAGGAACTTCTCAAAACAAAATACTCTTTAGACCAAATAAAACTATGTTCTCTCTCTCTCTCTCTCTCTCTCTCTCTCTCTCTCTCTCTCTCTCTCCATCCTTCTTCCTTCCCTCCCTCCTTCCTTCCCTTTCTCTTGTCTCTGCAACAAGGATTTTTGGGAAAATATACTGGATAAAATGAACAAGAGTATCTCTGGGATCCTAGCTGTTCCAGAAAGAGCAAGCTCCCCATCCTGAGGAGGTGATAGCAGCTGCAGTCAGAATGGGTTTACAGCCTGGAGTAACTACAGGAACCAGGGAAATAAAACCGGGCCATTGCTGGGGTACAGGGTTGGAGACCAACAAGGAGCAGAATAGCAAGGGAATGGGAAAAGTGGGCTCTAATTATAGAGGGGGAGATAAATACAGAAGAAAGATGGTAAAATAACAATAAGGATGGTTGAAATAGCAAACGGAATGATACCATATATTATTTACCTGAAATATCCTATAAAACATGCAAGGTTGTATATAAATCTACATACATACTTTAAATAAAAATTTTTATGTGGCATGATAATGTTCTCTCTAAGAGTCAAAGGCCGCCTAACAAAAACTCCACCGTCAGGCATGAGAAACCCTCTTTTGAGTCTCTTGAGGGCTGTTCAAGAGACTCAAAATGGACAGGCTATTCCTATTGGCTGTGGTTGTGCCCCGCCCACCAACCCCGAGGTGGAAGGAAATCCCTTTTGCTGAAGACACTATGCACAAAGACAAAGGGCCCAGGAGCCCCTGAGCTGGGCCTGGCCCGCAAGTCTCCTCCCTGAGGACCAGTCTTCATCATCCCAGAAGGTGCCATGCAAGCTTCCAAAGTAGGAAAGAAACCAACATGCCTACCCATCTATGACCCACGCTCCACAACAAAAACCAGATGGCACAATAGCTCCAAGAGATCTTAAACATACAGGAAGAATGACAGACAACTAAGTGGGGTCGAGGGCATGTCTGTGTTTTCTCACAGGACGAAAACCAAGCGAGATGGCTTCCAGAACGTCTAATTCGATGCATTCAGCAGAAGGACGACGGACCTGGACCTGGAGACAGCGTAGCTGACAACCGCGCCGCAGAAGGAACAGAAAGAAATCAGCTCCAGAAGGAATCCAGTAACCCAGCCCACAGAGAGTTGCCTGATCCGGACCTGCAACTCACAGCGCTGCAAAGAGACTTAGGACAAAGAGATCCTGCTGAGACTAGCTGACTGCAGTGTCTGCTGCTGGCTGTGGTGTGAAACCTGTTGCTTCAGAACTAAGATACAAACTGAACATTCGAGTGTTCTCAGTTTATGGGACAGGACTCATTTTGAATAAAATATTAGACCTAAGAACTAAGACCTAAGCTTTCCCCTCAGGGAAAGAAAGATGCAAAATAAAGTATGTCTAAAACCCCCCTTTCACTTAACAAAGGGACAGACTGACAGACTGAGGTTTTAACAGCTACACAGAGACTGAAAATGAGATTTAATAACAGCAAATGGTATTGTGCTCTTAACAGTAATAACCTGATATTTACAGATGCATATAAGGTGATGGGAAAAATCTGGTAATGACCAGTGGTGCTAAATACATCGGTAATGACCAAAAAGAATATGAATTTATGGTAAAAAAAAATTATGAAATTATGAATAATTGAAGAGTTGGTACTGACCAACTGAATGTGAAATGAATAAGCAGAGAGCTGGTTTTGACCGGCTAAATATGAAATTGTGAATAATTTGGAGAGCTGGTACTGACTGGCTAAATATGAAATGATATGAAAGATCGGAAGATCGGTATTGACCGATAATATGGAAAAGTCATGATTGTTGGTAATGACCAACCAAATATGAAAGTATCAATAATTGGGAAAGCTGGTTTTGACCGGCCAAACATGAAATTATGAAAATTGGGAGAGCTGGTTTTGACCGGCTAAATATGAAATTCGGTATTAGAAATTTAAAGATCGGTATTGACCGATGATGGTGTGGAAAAGTCATGATTGTGAGTGAGTTGCTGCGATTGACAGTTGGCTGAAAGAGGTTGTGACAATGAATGTTGAGAGTTGATACACATGCTGTGAAAGTAAACTCTGATGTTCTGTATCAGTGGAAGAAACATCTTCAACTCGGGTGATTCTACTCTCCTTTAAGATAGGAGAATATAGTCTTTGGGAGCATAATTATACATAAAGCATTGTGATGCATCCTGACAAGATATGGCTGATACACAGGGCCTGAAAAGTATATTTCTCTCCACTAATCTCTTCTCTTTACAGAGGTTGGCAGTCAATGACGGGTTTGAAGCTTCTTCTCCCCAGATGCCTAAGACAGGGGCTTGCATAAAAGATGCCTGTTCCAATGACGGGAAAATTTGGGTAAATGAAGAGGACTTTGCCCAAGGCAGATGCGGCATATCTGTCCTGTTGCAGAAGCACAGGGTTTATTAAAATTAATAAGAGAGAGTGGATTGTGGGCACATATTTTGAGATTACACAAAAGCCATTGCCCCGGTTTGAGCTGAATACATAACTCAGACAAGCTGTCTGCCCTTAACAAAAGCCAGGATGCCTTGCTCCTAGCTTCCTTTGTTAAAGTGTGAATTACCTGAGAAGAGGTGTTGACTGAAACTGGTCAGGATGTTTGGGGTTTCTTTCCTTATGCAATTTGAAGGTTATCTTATAGAGATGCTAATTCAGGGCCTACCTGACTGCTAGAAGCATAAATGAAGAGAGCCCAGGCACCTGGTTGCCTAGGCAACAGCCTTGGTGTGTTCCCGCTCATTTGGTGAGGGTATATAAGATGTTTGGACAATAAAGGAGCATTCTGGCCTTTTCCATGATGACTGTGTAAGCTGTGTCTGATTATTCCTCGCGACTCCGTTCCAGCCAAGTTAGGAAGTCTGTGTTGGACCCAAACAGGCTCCGACAACTAAGAAATAGTCTTCCCCAGGGAAGAGCACACCAATTGGTTGTCTACCGAAAGGTCAGCCCTGACAGCACAGATGAGTAGCATCACACAGACTGGGAAGGCTATGTTAAGTACCATGCAGTTTGCATGTGACAACACTTCATGATTAAAGAGTGCCATGGATCTGAGAGCAAGAAGAGCATATGGGAGGGTTTGGAGGCAGGAAAGAGGGGAGACATGATAGAATTATAATCTCAAAAGTAAAGCTTAAATCAAGATGAAGGAAGTTGGTAACAGGATGTGCTGTTGGCTATGGTATTTCTCAATAACCTTATTGGAGAAGAACTTGGCTAGAAGATGTGTTAGTAGCTCTGGAGACCAAGAGGCCATGTTACAGCCCCTAATCTGATCCCATTTCGCCTCCTTATTGCCTGAAAGACTTCACTATCCATAGACTGGGGCTCATATTCTTTCTACATCTCAGGTTTGCGGTAGAATTACATAAGCACTTGATAATCTTGAAAATAGCAGGCATACATAGACGACAATAAGAGTGGGAGGTTTTGTTAATACATGATGGGGCATTACCCCTGCATTCAATTTGATGCCTTGACAATCATCTTGCCATATCCCCAGTCCCTATGTTTTTATTTAGTTCACAGGGGCTCATTATTTTAGACAAGGAAATAAAACTTCCATCTACTGCCTTGTTCTGTGGTTTATATGGCACACCAGGGAAATCTTAACATTAACAAAATACCACACATCATAAACCACCCACTGGGGCCCCTTCATTATTCTTCTCAGGCCTGTCTTTATTAATTTTTCTTACCTCTTGATATTTCCTGTTGCTTATGGAATCCTCCGCATACCAAAAGTTTAAGCCCACTTTCCTTTTTCTTCCAAGTAGGTGTCTGGCCTGGAAGTCCAGGAACTTGTTTGCGAAGTATCTGTTGGCCTGGCGAGGCAACGATTGTCGTGCAGAAGCTGCCTCCCAATGGAGACAGGCATCTCCTCTCAGAAGCGGCTCAGCCCCTTCCTCATGAAGGTCAGTTTGTATCACTTTCATTGTCTAAGAGTATTATACAAAAATCTTAGGTTCCTGTAGGCTCATGCTCCCCAGTGTGTCCTCTTATCTACACTTTTCTGTTTGTCTCGGCTGTGTCTCTCTAGGTTTCCAAAGCCCTAACCTGCTCCAGATAACAGTCTGCACTTCCTCCTCTTTCCACACTTTCAGAAATGCTCTTCAGTTTAGGAGCCCAGTGTCACCATGTCTCCTCTGAGAAGCCATCTGTAGCTTGAACTTAGTATCCTTTCACTAGTATTGCATGCACGTTGCAACCATTTATGAGATCCTTAAAGGGCCCTGATTAATCCGATTCATCTTGTCTCCAGGTCCTGCCATAATCTTGGCAAAGGGGAGGTTTCTGGGAGATGCTTGCTGAAGGAAAATCATTTTGGCAAGAATTTTGATGCTAAGTTTTGTGGAGACAAAAAATTTCTCTTTTTACTACAGAAAGACAGCACCTAACAATGTCCCTACAGTATTGTCCATAAATATTTGTTGAAGATGTATTGGTCTAAGTGTTGTGATAGTAGGGACTACTATTCTTAGGTCGTCTGGGATAATTTTTTCATTGCCCTTTCATCTAGCTGAATTGTTTAGTCTTGATGTGACCATATTACTTAGGAAATATTGTGTGATATAGATTGTTCCAACTCATGAATTTTGCTTAAACTCAGACTACCTAGACTCAAATCAAGACTCAACAACTTACCCTATATGTAGCTTCAGGCAAACTGTTGGACCTTCATTGACTTCTGTTTTCTAATTTAAAAAATGGGTGATGGTTATTATTAATTATGTTGATACTACCTCCCAGACAAATAAGGAGTGGTTTTTTTTTAAGGTTCTTAGTGTACTGCTTAACAAATAGTAAATGCTCCCTGTATTATTACTGATGTAAATTGGGATGTTGGTTCAAGGTAATATGCTTGGTACTGGATTACATTTGTGGCCTTGCCTGCAAGATGCTCATATTACATAAAGTCAGACATTTAATGTGGGATGACATGTTCAATGAAGCAGATAAATAAGGCCAGCAGAAATGGGAGGTGAGTTCATTGGTAAAGTAATACAAACAAGTAACCCAGAGTATGGGATTCTGAGCTGGTGGTTAGAAAAATAAATAGAAAACACACATGAGCAGAGTAATTAATGATGAAGGGAGAGAGAAAGAGGGAGGGAGAGAGATAGAGTTCAAAACCAATCAGGTCCTCCTGCATTTTGCTCTGAGTGCTATCCTCATGTCCTGTTAAAAGAGGGTGCTTGGCATTCTTGATCAAAGCTGATATGACCATCTTTGCAGATATTAATTCTCAGAAATTTCCCAAAGAATCTGGGTTGTAGCTCATTTGGTAAAGCACTTGTCTAGCATATGCGAAGCCCTGAGTTCAAGTCCCAGCACCATATAAACTGGAATTACAGTCTGTAACTCTGGGATGGAGACAGGAGGACCAGAAGTTCAAGGTCATCTTGAGCTACATAGCAAACTCAAGGTCAACCTAATGTACATGAAGAGCCAGCCTCCAAAAAGAAAAGGAAAATACATGGAATAGATCACATGGCACACGGTTGTTCATTTCAAAATTGGTGGGAGGAGAATCATGCCATACAGCAGGACTCACATGGGAGGCTTACTGGAAGAGGAGAGAGAAGAGACAGAAAAGGGGACAGAGAAGGGGGCAGAGTTGGGACAGAGACTAGGACCTGAGGATAAGTGTGACAGAGGGAGAGAGAGAGTGCCAGGAATTTAGAGGACCACTTGAGAGAGAAGAAGAAAGGTCTGTTTGTTTCCATTTCTGCTCTCACAGCACAGCCAGGTAGAGAAAGTAAGAACATCCTCCATGAGTGCTGCAGAAGGGTTAGCCTGTGCTGTATGGGCACAGAGGGGTTAGCCTGTGCTATATGGGACACCTGGCAGCAGACGTAAACCCAGTATGAGTGCTGCAGAGGGGTTAACCTGCGCTGTATGGGCACAGAGGGGTTAGCCTGTGCTGTTCGGGACACCTGGCAGCAGACATTTGCCATTTCAGTCCCAGTCTAACTTGCAAGGAAACAGAAACCACTTTCTTCATGGGCTGGGCGTGAGCTGTAAGTGGGAATCTATGGAATAAAAATGAAGGAGCCTTACAAGAGAGGGAGCATACAGGTTTTGTCAGAGGCTTGAGGGCGGTACCTCCCTTTCTTTTCTTTCTCTTCCCTTCCCTTCCTTCCTCTTCTCCCCTCCCCCTCCCTTCCAAAGTCTTCCCATTCTTTCCCTTCCTTTTCCATGTTTCTTTCTTCCCTTACATCCTTACAGGGGTCACAGAGGTATGATGAAGCACTATTCCTTTGTACCATAACCAAGATTTTGAGAGAGATGGGAAAAGAGAGAGAGAGAGCAAGAGAGGGGGGGGCGGGGAGAACAATAACAAAGGCATAAAAGCATCCAGGAAAGTTGAGAAAAACAAAAAGCTCTCTTTAAAATCCACAATACTTCTCTCTAATTCTCTCTCTCTCTCTCTCTCTCTCTCTCTCTCTCTCTCTCTCTCTCTCTCTGTAAGATATTGAGAGAGAGAGCAAGGAGATCCGAACCCGGCACTAGGAGAGACATCACTGGGGTGAGTGAGTTTCTGACCACGGCAGCAGCCCGGGACAGGGAACTCAGACACCCCTCCTACACTTCCTGGTCATCCTCAGGGGCTACTCTGCCTGATACCCCCTCTCTCTTCCTATCCCACCCAGCATGCATCCACATCCCTCCCCCCTCCATCTGACTCCCTTACCTCGTTGACCACATAACATCTCCGAGCCAAGCCTGTCCGGGCTCTAGGACCAAATCCGAATCGGCAGGGCAAACGGGATGGTGGTAGCTCCTTTGTTCCCACTAGCCTGCCTACAGCGAGCTAGGTAGGTCCTTTGTCTACGAGACACCCAGGCAGCAAGGAGATCCGAACCCGGCACCAGGAGAGACATCAGGCTTGCATCCACAACCCACCCAGAG
>NW_026068126.1:150241-157741 GCF_014885135.2 Alexandromys fortis
GGGAAATGGGAGGCTGGGAGGAGGCGGAAAGTTTTTTTTTCTTATTCTCAATAAAAAAATATATATATAAAAAAGATATTGAGAGACTGACACAGAAATGTGATTCTCATTATGGTAAATATCACATCACCTAATAATGTCTCCTGTAAAAATCACAGATACATTTACAACCAAAATTATTATGCATCCGTCAACTTAATGTAGTTGGATTGGAGAGGAAGGCCATAATGGAGTCTGACCTAAATGTTAGGTTGGCCATGATCGCTTTGCCTCTCTACTGCGCCCTACACCATAATCACCGGCTCTCCTGCTGTCCTGCTCGTCACAAAGGCTCCTCTGATGCTGCCCAAGTCACAGACTTACCTGCCACCTCCTTCCTTTGCTATTCTGTGATGGGACTAGAGAGCAGAACGCCCTCCTCTCCAAGGGTTTATATAAGGGGAGCCATCTGTGACCCACTTACTTCCAAGGCAGCCCACAGACACCTTTCCTCTGCCCTCTGTCCTTATTGCTCATCAATGGCTCCAGATGCTGAACCAAAGGGATTTCTGAGGTCACCTAAGCCTTGTGGGACTAGAAAGGAGAAATGAAGCAGCATTATTCTTTGGGTGGATTCTAAAGAACACTTTTAGCTCAACAGTTTTTCTCAATTTTCATGGATAGTTCTTCAGGTTTAAAAAAAATTGCTGTGTGTGTGTACGTGCATATGTGTGCATGCATATGTGTGTGCACATGTGTGTGCATTTGTACATGTGTGTATGCATGTACAAGAGTTATTAGTGTGTGCTTATGTATACAGATGCATTTGCATGTGTGTTAGCAAGTATCCTGAGGCCAGAGATCACTTTGGGCTGCTGTTCCTCAGGTGTCCACCTTGTCCTTAGAGACAGGGTCTCTCATTTTTCTTGGGTAGCCAGTGAGCTTGACTGGGTGGCCAGTGAGCTCCAGGGCCCCTGAGGTCTCCACTGCTCCAGAGTTATGATTATAAACACATGCTAACACATTCAGATTTTTTTATTTGGGCTCTGACTGGGGTCCTGTACTAGTACTAGGATTACAGTACAGGGTATCCCTTTACCAGCTAAGCTATATCCCCAATCCCAGGTTTGAAGAAGAAGTAGTAGGGTCCAGTGCCCTGTGTCTGGTGCACTTGGGCTCTTGTGGACACAGTTGATGGGATGGAATCATGGATTTGTAGAATACATGTCAGTTTAACCCATACTTTCATGCCTATTCCAATTAACCTGAAATCTTTATGCAAAAAGATGCTCACAACAGAAATCACAAAAAAAAAAACTAAAAAAATTAACATGTAGGGAATTGAACACTTCCTTAATGAGATATGTGAAGTATGTAATATGGATGTTACAAAGAATGTGTGTTGGGAAATTGTGTATGGTCCAAGATGCATTTAAAATACAGAGTATAAAACTGGGTTTACAATATGAGCTCATGAGAATATTTGAAAATGTAAAATGAAAGCATAGAGGAATGGACCCCAATGTTCAAGATTCCTTCTGTCCTTGTGAAATTGTCGGATTTAATCTCTTTCTTCTAATGTTGGTCTTATCGTCTGCGCTTTATAGCCATAGGCACATACTTCATACTAGCCAAATGATACTTTAGAGTCTAATCTTTGGGGATGGAATCAGAGGAGTGTGGTTCTTTCTTCCTTCTGGAATGATGGAAATACTCTGTATCTTGATTTGGGTGGTAGTTACATTGTTGTACACAGAGACAGAATTTCACTGTGCTGTGCCATTATCCCACCACAGATATTTGTTTTGTCTCAATTTTAAGGACATAACCTGCTGATCGAGTCATTACCCTCATTTTATAATATTCCCTACTTGATTTTATTCTGTAATGTTTGTGGCTGGTACTGTGTTTCCATATGGTTCCCAGCACCCCTGCTAAATTGCCACAACTTACATGGTACTTACATTTTCTTTATAAAGGAACCACTCTTTTACTTTCTACACAGCTGTCCAAATACGGTCCTTACTGAAAGCCCCTATTTAGCTGTTTAAATTAGTGTACTCAGGTACTCAACCTTTTTTTTAACTTTTTTATCTTCAAAATTTAGGATAGGAAAAGTAGGGTAGGAATTAAATCTTTCTCATAGGAGTATATTGTACAGATTAACATATACATATAAAGCACCTGCCAACAGGTGAAGGGCTAATGTTACCTGTGAAGACTCCAGCAGGTTATGAAATTTGTTTGCATTAAAATGCAGACAAACCTAGGTCTTTCCAGGCCTCAATTCACCATGCCTTTTTAAACAGGTGTATTTACTTTTTCTGTGTATGAATATTTGCCTGCATATGCACATTTGCAGCTTATGTATATGTCTGGCACCTCCACGGCCAGAAAAGGATAGAGCAATACCCTGGAACTGTAGTTACAGTTGGTTATAGGCTGGTAGGTGTGAGTGCTGCAAACCAGACCTGGGTCCTATGCATACTTTCTCTAGGGTGACAGCTGTCTGCCCAGTTACACTGGACCATTTCTGAAGGATTGGGTATTGACAGCAGTGATAGGTGAATCGATTGCTTCCTCATGCAGCAGGATCCACAGAGCACAAAGCACATCCGATCAGCACCTCCTCTTTTTTCTTTAGGTTTTATCAGCAGCATGCATCACTCATTTTCTCTGTACACCCACACACGAGTGTGCCTCTGCTTGTCAACATTAGAGGAAAGCCCAGGTGTCCTTCATCAGTGCCATCCATCCTTTTGTTTCTTGAGACAGGGTCTCTGACTGTCTCAGAACTTGGCAAGTAGGCTAGTCAGGCTGGTGGATGAACTCCAGGGGTCTTCCTGTGTCCACCTCCTCAGTGAATACATATACCACAGTGGAAAAGTGCAGTGGATGCACATACCACAGTGGAACAGTGCAGTGGATGCATGTACTGCAGTGGAACAGTGCAGTGGATGCATGTACCACAGTGGAACAGTGCAGTGAATGCATATACCACAGTGGAAGAGTGCAGTGGATGCATATACCACAATGGAAGGGAAGGGAGCAGTAGATGCATGTACCACAGTGGAAGGGAAGGGAGCAGTAGATGCGTGTACCACAGTGGAAGGGTGCAGTGGATGCAGTGGAGCAGAGCTATTAGCTTCATGACAGCCAAGAGCCAGAAACAGGCAGAAAGGAAGGGGCCAGGGTAAAATACCATTCCCAAAGACACCTCCATCAATCTACTTCCTGTAGGTAGGCTCTACCTCCTAACGCTTCCAGTACCTTCCAAAATTAGCATCACATCTGAGGACCAAGCTTTGAACTCAGGAGGCTGAAGAGATGTTTTCTAATTAAACAGTGCCCCGGTTGTGAAATTACTCTGCGCATTCAAGAACATAGGGGAAGATAGTGTGGCTCTTGAAGGACAGCAGAGGGATTTTGGAGGCACAAGCAGGTGTCTAACTTTGGGGGACTTACAGGCATGTCATGAAGTTTGTGTGGGCATTGGGAGATGGCTCAGAGGTCAAAGCACTTGCTGAGAAAGCCAGAGAACTGGAGTTCAGATCCCCATTATTCTAGCCTCAGAAGGCAGAGACGGGATTCTTGAAGTGAATAGGTTAGTTTGCTATGCCAGTGAGAAGTAGATTTTATTGATAGATCCTGTGTCTTAGTTAGGGCTATTACTGCTATAATGAAACACCATGACCAAAAGCAACTTGGCAGGAAAAGGATTTATTTGGATTACATATCCTGAAGCCAAGGCAGGAACTCAAACTCGACAGGAGCCTGCGGCCATGAAAGGATGCTGCTTACTGGCTTGCTCCATATGGCTTGCTCAGACAGCTTTATTGTAGAACCCGGGACCACCAGTCCAGAGCTTACCACCCACAGTGGGCTGGACCCTTGCACATCGATCGCTAATTAAGACAAGCTCTGCAGACTTGCCTACAGCCCAATCTTATGGAGGTATTTTCTCAGTGAGGTTCCTCCTCTCAGATGACTGCAGCTTGGGTAAGGTTGTCATAAAACCAGCCAGCACCCCCTGCCTCAGTAAGTAAGCTGGGAAAGCAATCACGGACGATTCCTGGAATCAACCTTGGGTCTCCACCTCCATGTGAATATGCACCCACACAGGTGAGCCCACATATGCAAAACATGTATACACACATGCATATCACTGACACACACACATACTCTCATACTTCATGCACACAAAAGAAAGTTGGAGCCTCACAAAGCTGCTGACTTTGTTTAAAGGAGGCCTTTGTTCTCTGCATGAATCTGAGCCTCGAACAGAAGTTACTGCTTTCATTTTTCTAGCTAAGGTCTTGAGATTTGAATCCATTCACGTGAGTTCAGGGAGGAAGGGAAAGGCAAAGGGCACGGGGAGGCTGCTTCTGCAAAGCAATATGTCAGGAGACACGGTAGGGATCCTTTGTTTCGTCAAGTTAGTTTTCCCCTTGATCCTCCAATACCTCTAATTCTGGGTGTCACTGGGAAATAGGTATGCTGCGGCTTGGTGACAGCCTTTTCCAGTGTCTATGGCAACCTGGGGCTAGGGCCATTTTTCCTTCATCAAAAGAATGGACTAGCTTCCTGAAGATAAGTAAAACCCATTGTTGCTCTCAACTCTTATGGAGAAAGCATGTACAAGGGTAATAAAGATACAGCTGAATACTACTAATGATATTGCATGAAATAACATGAATTAAGTACACCATTTCTCTGCAGTCTAATTCTAGATGCTTCCAGATGGAAATGAAAGGACGAACATTGAGCTTGGCCTCCCTTCTTATTCAAGCCATTGTTTCTGATGGTGGTGATCATGTGTGTGTGTGTGTGTGTGTGTGTGTGTGTGTGCAGAGTGCTGATATATTATAGTCTGACAGCTATGCAAAAAACTGGACTCCAAGTTTGTGAGTTAGAACCACTTCTCTCTGTTTAGATAAACCAAGCAGAATGGGCAGAGGAAGGAGCAGCTTGGTAGCACCCCTCTGACTTGCCAATCCCACGGATGCAGCTGTTCTTCCCTCTCTACTTTTTGAACAGAACCATCTTTATAGGGACCACAGCACTCACATCATGGAAAGCTTTAGAGGCTTCACGTAGTCTTTGGGTGAAGCCTGCAACTTCCGTCTTGTATTTTTATATCTTAATCTATTTCTGATTCCTTCTGTACTCACAACTGTGGGCTTTCAGAGTATTTGCTTGATTGGTGCTGTATTCTTGTGTTATCCTGCCTTTTCTTAAAGAACACAGGCTTAGATTCTAAAGTTTGCCTCAAGAATGTCCTTTGGTATAAAACTCCCTTGCTCTCTTGACAAAACTGTTCTCATCTGTGCAATTACATGTTATGGTTTGAATAGCAACTGTCCCAGCTGTGTTGACTGCTTGTCATCCAACTGATGTCACTGTTTAAGAGGTCTGGAAATTGGTAGGGTAGAGAGGACCCAGATGAAGGAAGTGGGTCACCAGGTGGGGACAGGTTGCTGACAGTACCTTGGCCTTGTCCCTTTCTTGTCTCACTTGTCCTGGCTATGGTCACGTGTAGGACTCTGTTCTGCCATGCTTTTCTCACCATAGTAAACTAAAATCCCTGATATCATGTACTCAAATGAGTCTTCCTCCATCACTTTGGCTCATTGGAAGAATTAACAGTGGGTAAAATACATCAGCCCATACAGCAAAATTTGAGACAGAGATGGGCTAATTGTGTTCCTGATCCAATTCAACATCCTGACTTCATTAGACAGTAACATGGTAGTAGATGTCATGTAAGCGAAGGTTGAGAGGACAATGGGTTCCCGACTCCAAGATTCTGTAAAACCTGGCCTGACCAGGTGGAGAGGGAGAGGACACCTCGCTTTTCCCAGTCAAGTCATTCTAGACCAGCCAGATTCTAGCCAACTTCTAGTAGAGCAGGCACAACAACCGGCTAGACCTACCCAAGTAAAGCATGGTCAATGGTCACTGTTGCTCTACACCACTGCTTTTAATGAACTTGGTTTTATGTCAATTATTGGTGATGCAGGAAAGATTTAGGGATGGATGGTGGTTGTCTATCAAGAAACAAGTAAACCATGGCTCGCTTCACTCCCAGTGAAGAGTAAAGAGCTGAGAAAAGGCGGTGTGTGGGCTCACTGCCATTAACTCATCATTTCTTTCCAGGAATGAACAGTAGTCTGATTTGATCTAAACCCTTCTCTTAGTAGGTCAAATAAAAATCTCTTTCAAGCAGTGATAGGAGATAGGCAAGACACTGACCACACCTCCAAGAAAGGCCCTTTGCAAGGCTCCCTCTACAGGACATATCTGACCACCAAAAGGAAGGAACACAGTTAAAAGGTTGACCTCTACAGAAGTCTGGTAATGGTGTGTTCCTAGGAGGAAGTGAAAGGGCAGCTATTTTAATGGGAGTCACTAAGGAGGTGACCAGTTGCAGTGAATGCAAGCAGAGGAAAAGGAACTAGCAGATACTGGCCAGGCAGGAGAAAGACATTTGTCATCACATTCCTGGCTCTTCCAAGTATTAAATGAAGTATATATGAAGAAGAAACTTATTGTGTTATAAGCTAATTAAAAGAAATTAAGAAAAAGGTGCTAAATGGCATATTGAAAATATAGGGAGGACTTGGTACATGTTGTTATACAAATCCAGTGATTCCTACAATAATTGTACCTTCATTTCACAGAAAGAAATTGGCTCAAATAACACAGTAAGAGATGGAGTTGGGATTTAAACTTAGTCTTGTGCGGATACCCATGCTTCACCTGGCTTTCAGCAAGTCATGAGAAACCTAGCAACTTGGTACATGGCATTAAGCATTTGATGCCCATCTAGGCCAATGGACAGAAGGATGTCCTCTATCACCTACTGTGGACCTCCCACACTTGATCTGATAGACCTACACTCCGGTCCCTAAGCAATTCTAAGTATGTGTAATTCTTCATTATATCAGCCTGAATCTGACCTGTGATTTTGGTTCATTGCACCACTGCCATGACAGAGACACACCCAGCTTCCTCTTTTACTTTTTTTTTTTTAGCCTTTGTATTGTTGTATGTATGATGCATGTATGTGTGACTGCGGGATTGCACATTCTACTAACTTATGTGGAGGGTAAAGAATAATTCTTGGGAGTTGGTTCTCACCCCCCACCTTGTTGATTCAGGGTGTCTCATTGTGTCTATCCTATTCCAGACGAGCTGGGCCACAATGTTTCCTTCCTTCTTTCTCTGCCTTTCATATACTCTAGGGGTTCTGGGGTTTCAGGACTAAATCCAGGTCATCAGGCTTGTGAGGTATGTGCCTTTGTCCACCAGACCACCTTGCCAGCACCAGCTTTTCCCTTCTACCCATGTCATGGTCTTATTACCCTAATTTAACCCATCTGATTTCTACAGCAGAATATTTCCCAGTAACTGAAACTATATAATTATACTTTATAATCCATTTACCTAAATGTATGTGTCTAGCAGTTGAAATTCCTTTTTCAGAGAATGAGCCCCCTGCTATTTATTCAGTATTTTACA
>NW_026068126.1:160241-207396 GCF_014885135.2 Alexandromys fortis
GCTTAGTTTGATCCTCCTGTAGTGGAACTGTTGAAAGCAAGTCCAACCCACAGTGTAGACAGCTCACTGCAGCTCTCACTGGAAGAGAGAGTGTGGTGTCTGAGGACCTAAGCTGTTGTTGTAGCTGCAGGAAGTTGAGCACAGGGTTGATGACTGGTGATGTGAATGGGCCATGTGGGAAGGTGGTGCGCATGATCTTTAGGGTCAGAGTCCTCAAACATCACAGAGTGGGGAGGCCTCCTGGAAGAATTCTGAGCTTATTCTGCAGGGAGAACTTCACCTGTCCGTGAAGTGTCCTGTGGGATGCACTGTCTTTGGTGACTGCAGAAAGGAGGGAACTTGTCAGCTGTGTTGAGGTTCATGACATTGTGTTTGGCT
This sequence comes from Alexandromys fortis, assembly GCF_014885135.2. Taxonomy (NCBI): domain Eukaryota; kingdom Metazoa; phylum Chordata; class Mammalia; order Rodentia; family Cricetidae; genus Alexandromys; species Alexandromys fortis. The sequence goes on from NW_026068126.1 coordinate 160,620, forward strand.
TGGTGCTTTGCCTGGCCGAGGTCCCAAAGAAAGAAAGGCCCCTTCAACACCTCACATGTGGGTATGGGACAGTGTTCTGCTGTGCTTTCTGTTGCTGTCATAAGACTTTCACCAAAAAACAAGTTGGGGAGACAAAGGTTTATTTGGTTTATAGATTGTAGTCTGCCATTAAGGGAAGGTAAGGCAGGAACACAAGCCTGGAGCTTGAAGCAGAGAGACGCTGCTTCCTGGAGTGTTCACTGGCTTACTCAGCTGTCTTTCTTATACATCCCAGGCCCACCTGCTTGGGGATGTCACTGCCCACATGGGGGCCCTTCTATATCAGTCAGCAGTTAAGAAAATGCCCCACAGACATGGGCACAGGCCAACCTGATGGAGGAAGTTTTGGGGGCTCCCCCTTTACAGATGTGTTAGCTGACAACCAAGCTTGGCTGTCACAGCTGGGAACTCTTCTCCCACAGCCCTTTATTTAACTGGTGTAATTGGTCACTCCTGTAGCACGGCTGGGATAGGAATGCTGGCGGCTTGAGAAATATCAAATAACGAATCATCTGGCAAAGTCTCTTCCTCTTCCACATGTCTCGCTCTTAGGCCACAAGTTCGCAAAAAAGGCCAAGTGGTAGAAGCTTCCGGACCTGTGCCTCTGGCTCCCTGCAATTGCACAAACTTGTTAATATTGACTTCCACCTAATTACTCCACTGTTCAGTTGGCAAGGTTGTTCTTTGATTTTTTTCCTAGTTACCTCATGCCCAAAGGGAATGCTTAGTGATTCTGACAGAGTCAGCTCTCATCTTCAGTTTTCCCCACCTCACTATCCGTGCTGTGAGAAACTCCTCACGGGGTACCCCAATTTTTTAAATGGGCATAGGCTGGTGAGGTGGCTTTCTGTCCTGGTGTCCTCATGAAAGTCCTAAGGTAAGTGATATTTCTGTTCTGTTTTTATAGCTGTGAAAAATAAGGACATGAATAATCTATAAACTCCTATATCAATATAAAGACTTTCATAAATCCCCAGGGTCTTTCTAATCACTTCTTTCTAATGTTGATATCTAGGAATCTAGAGTAATTAAAGATAATGTTTTAAAGGATAATAAGAATCCCATTCTTGAAAATGTATTTTTATCAGGGAGAAGGCTTCTAGTTTACTTTATAACAGGATCCTAAGCTTCCATTTCACTGGTATTTGGGAAGAAATTAATGATCTGTTGAAAGGGTGTCTTATGTGGTGTAAGAGGTTTAGCATCGTTCATGGCTCCCATGCAGAGGATGCCAGCAGAGATCTCTGAGGTCAGGATGCTACTCTGAATTGGTTGTGATAGCTCAGGTCACATGGTCTGTCCCTCGATCCCTATTTGGGATGAGAGTAAGAGAGAGGTGCAGCTGCCAATCAAACAGTTGTCCTGTCTCAAGGAGAAGGTGGTGGAGGGCATGGTGAGGGCTATCCTGCTCGACCACCCCCAAGAAGCAGAGTCTTTGTCTCAGTGTCATACACCATGGAGGCAGAGCAAGCTGCCAGCTGATGTCTAACTCCACACCCGTCTCCTATTCCCTTTATCCCTCAGGGGAATAGCAGAGACACTTCTCTGACAATTAGTGCAGGGTTTGGCAAACTACAGCCCACAGGTCAGATGTGGCTCCTGGATGATTTTATGGTTTTATTGTAAGGAAGGGAAATCCACTGGAGGACACATTATTATCACTATCTTCATGCTATAGGTACAGAGCTGACTATTAGCAGAAAAGACTGTATGATCCAAAAGGCACAAGTGATTCACTACCAGGCCCTTTCCAGAAAGATTTGGCCAATACATAATTCAGAAAATAAATCTCTGCCAGAAGTTCTCTGGGTGTTGCTTGCTAGATAGCACCAAGAGAAGGCAAGATGGCTGTTTGTCCTTTTCCACTTGAAAAACTACCCATATCTCTCCCTTTCTTATTCACTCAATGTCTGGTTCAATTGTTCCTGCTGGAAGAATCATGTAATTGAAAAGTGAAAATGACTCTGGAAAGAAGACTTGAGACACAAATTGCATGTGGGAACGGGCCTGACACTTGCTTGTTGCGTGTATCTGTGTATCAAGTGATGGTGTTTTATTTCACTTGAAAAGAGCTGAGAAATTTAGTACCAGCCAACGTTACAACAGAAGCCATTGCCACCTTGACATCAGACTGAGAGGGTGTTATCCTTCCTCCTCTGTCAGGCTTTGCATGCATGTGGTTTGCTGTTCTTATCTAGTGTCAAAACAAACTAATCTACAGTAAGAGTGCGTTTTTAAAGGATGGTCTGTGCCAGCATGGATAGAGGAAAATTTCACAAGGCGTACCGAGAGAACTGCATACACACAATGGCTTCTGAGGGCTGGAGGACCAGTTTTCTTCAGGGATGTGTCCTTACCCTAAGTGATCAGCCCTAAACACGTGCAAGTGTGGATAACTCTAACTGCATGCGGTAGGATGTGTGTATGCGTGTTATTTGTACATTATATCAGAACAATTATTGCAGAAGAGTCATGTTGTTAGCAAGGTGATAGAAGGAACATGGAAAGAGTTGGAAAGGGGAAATAAAGAGTTTAAATCATACAAATACAGAGTTCTCATGTATACAGTTCTTAAATAAAGGTATGTCCTTATGGGTGGAGGCTAGCCCCACCACAGTCAACGCTCATGGCTAGAAATGAACTATATTTATCTCCAAGGAGTCAATACGTGTTTGCTGAGTTCTTGGCCTACATCCTTGATGCACAGGAAGGGAGATAAAGTTTGGAAGGAGATAGGACCTGCTCAGAATCACACAGTCAAACATGTCTCAGGATATCTACACTTGCCCTTCTTTCTTATGGTTGCTAGATACTTATATTTCCCTTGGGATAATTCACAGAGTAGTTGAAGCAAGAATCCCTGCCCTATGCTGCTCTGAGACATAGAGAATAAAAACTGTCCTCTGGTTTAAATTTCTATGAACTCATTTCTGCTCTTGGAAGAGAGTTCCTTGTATGACCATGCTGGCTCACTTCCATACAGCCAAGGCTCGCTGACCCGCTTGGTCTAGCCCCTCAATGGATGTCTCCTTTGCAAGAACACGTGCTCTCTTTCAGTTGCTTGTGCCATCCCAGAACTCATGCACACACTCAGAATCAGCCTGCAGCCATCCTCTCGGCACCAGCACCGCTTCCTGCCTAATCCTCCTTCACCCTTTACAGTTAGATGTAAAATTCTTGTCCTCAACACCCTGCGCCAATCCTGTCTCCTTAGACTGAGTGGCCTTCTGGCAACACGCTCATGACTTTCTTTGTGCCGATTTGCACTCACAATTATTTATTTAACGTGTCTATCTCATTCCTCTGTAAACAATAGGATGGCAGGAACAGCCGTGTAACTAGTGACATACGCTTCTCAGTGCAGAGTGTCGGTTAACAGTTGGACTCTGGGTGAAGAAGAAAATGCAGAAATCTTCATATACAAGAAAGTGGGACTGGCAGGTATTTGTCTTCATAACCTCTTATGTTGTGACATCCCCAAGGCCTGTTTAATCCTGTAAGCATCTTGAAGGCAGCTGAGATCAGTGGGACAGGTCTCCAGCACCCTCCCTCTCATCACAGATATGTATGGGCCTCCCTTCCTCTAGTGTCTTTGTGCCCAGACAAGCCCTGGCCTCTCAGCAGTCTCCTCTACATGATTTCTCTAGCATCCACACCTGCCTTGACATAGTTCTGCCCTTACCCAACCCGAAGCCATGATCAGAGCCCCAGCATCCTTACTTGACTGAAGATGTGCCCCATCCAGCTGCCCAGTCTGCGTTCTGAAGAAATGCTTCTCTGGATATAGTCCAACCTTACTCACGACAGTGTTACAGGCTCTGCCTTCTCTCCTCTGACACCCTCCTCCCGATACCATACATGAGTCTTCCACTGCCTGGATTACATGTGTTTCTCCTCCATCCACCTAACTCCTCTTCATACTTGGACACCAACTCAGTTAAGGAGCTGTGCCTAGCTGGGCTGCCAAGGCTGGGTCGGGCCTCCCCACTGTAACTGTAAGTCTCCGTCTGAAAGAGGACCTCAGTATGAAGCCCAAGTTGGACTTGAACTCCCCATCTTTTCACCTCAGCTTCCCTAGGTTACCAGTATGTGCGCCATACCTAGATATAAGCTTTTTAATGCCATATATATTAAAATATTTAGAAGATTCACACAGCTAGATCTTGAGCATATTCTCATTAACATTTACTCTACAATGTAAATTTAATGAAGACAAAAGTGACTGTTATATTCATTATTAAATTTCTATGTTTGACACAGAACAAATAATTAAAATATGAGTTTGAGTGACAGGTGGTCTACCATGTCCATGCAATATTTGTATGGGTGCTGGAGATCTGAACCCCACTTCTCATGTTTGTGCACAGAGGTGGAGACAGGAAATCTCCAGAGAGAACTAACTACACTAGTCTTACAGGTGAGTGTCTGGGTTTGATTTAGAGACCCTGCCTCCATCAATAGGGTGGAGAGAGATCAAGAAAGAGTTTTAGCATCAGATTTGGGCCTTCACAAACGCATAACACTTGTGCACACACCCAAACATACACACACACACACACACACACACTCACACACACGGGAACTCTATATATGCATAAGTGCAGGCACAAATCGAGTATGCCATCCCTGACTTCTGTATGCCTTCTTACTGTAAGAACATTTGCTAAAGCACATAACAAACCTTTCATAATTTTCCCTTACATTCCTCTGCACCAAGGAAAACATGTGGTTATAGCCATGCGACTTTCAGCAACCTACTCTTGCTTGCTCTATTCCTTGCTTTCTAAAATGATTAATAAAATAACTGAAGAGTTAATTAAATCAGTTCATTCTAAAAAAGTTAGTTTTTCAAGCTGGGTGTTGTCCCAACTCAGGAAACAGAAGCAGGACTATGAGTTCAAGACCAGCCTGGAATATACAACAAGTTCCAGGATAGCATGGGCTTTGGAGAGAGATCTTGTCTCAAAAGAAAAAAGATAGAGAAGAAAGAAAAGAAGAAACAAAAACAAAACGAGATATCATTTCTCTAAGTGAGATACTTAGACTAACTGCACAGTGAAAATGAGGCTCATGTTCTACATGACTAATAAAATAGAATTTAAGCAAGTCCGGTTTTATCCCAGGCTTTTTCAGACCCAGGCCAGCTGGCCTTGGTGAGTTCCCAATAGAACATCCCCATTGTCTCAGTGTGTGGGTGCACCCCTCGCGGTCCTGAGTTCCTTGCTCCTGCTCTCTCTCCTTCTTCTCCTGACTTGGACCTTGAGATTTCTGTTTGGTGCTCCAATGTGGGTCTCTGTCTCCTTTCATCGCCTGATGAAGGTTAATATTCAGGAGGATGCCTATATGTCTTAAACCGGACTCGCTGAATATAGCGGACAATGAGGACTACTGAGAACTCAAGAACAATGGCAATGGGTTTTTGATCCCACTGCATGTACTGGCTTTGTGGGAGCCTAGGCAGTTTGGATGCTCACCTTACTAGACCTGGATGGAGGTGGGTGGTCCTTGGACTTCCTACAGGGCAGGGAACCCTGATTGCTCTTTGGGCTGATGAGGGAGGGGGACTTGATTAGGGGAGAGGGAGGGAAATGGGAGGTGGTGGCGGGGAAGAGACAGAAATCTTTAATAAATAAATAAATTTTAAAAAATTTAAAAAAAATAGAATTTAAGGACCTAATTAAAGATTTTGGGACTCAAATATCTTGATGTGAAACCCACTGTTATTTATTTTAACCATCATTTTTAGTAATTGCTAGTCACCCTTTAATTGGAAATCAGTGGGCATAATGAATTGCTGAGAGAATTAAGCAAGATTCTGTAGAAGGAACAGGAGGAAGAAGTGAAGGTGGAGGAAGAGGAGCAGGGGAAGGTGGAGAGGAGGAGGAGAAGGAAAAAGAAGAGGAAGAAGATGAAGACAAAGATGCAGGTGCACAGTTTGGCTCATGGTTAGTATGATGCATCTCTAATTTTCATCTGTTATCCACTCATCTGCCCAATAATGTCTAGAGTCCAGTCTATTTTTTGAGTTTCCCATCTTAGTCTAGATATTCTAGATATTATTTCATCCCAAGCTAATTGAAGGCCCACCCCTGCTCCAAGTGATAGTACTCTATGGAGCAAATACCTGCACTACTCCAAGAATTACTGTCTAGTGTTGTTCCTAAGTATGTGGGTAGAGGGGACCACTTGGGATAGCATATTAGGAGCTCATCCCTGGAGAAGGATGGTGGTCCTCATCTCTCAACAGACATTGACTGTAGGTGTTCATTTAGGGCTGGGGTCTTGTCAGATTTCCCTAGTCCACAATGGCATGTTAACTGATGAGGTCATATGTAAGTTTTGTTTAAACAACCATGTTGCTAAGATCACATGGGTATAGTTGAAGCAAAAAGAAAGGGTGGGAATTATGTAAATATAGTGCTTGTGTATGAAATTCTCAAAAAGTTTACATTGAGCCACCATGTTGGCTCACAACCATCTGTACTGAGATCTGATGCCCTCTTCTGGCCTGTGGGCAAACATGCAAGGAAACACTATGTACATAAATTGGGTGGCTGTACATTTGGCATATGCCCCCCTTTGAGCCCTGACCCACAAACTTCCTCCCCATCCCATGAAATAACTCCCCCTCACCCTGATGGCTCTGGCTTGTCCTCAACCGCCCCCAGCTCATGCTTCTTTGCCACTTAGAAGCAGATACAGTCACTCACTCACCCATCCCACCTGTGCAATTCAGAACAGCTTCCCCCTCAGGGTAATCACAGGGTAAGATTAATTATGCTAATCATCCTCTGTTGGCTGATACGATTAACCAGAGTGTGAGATAGCTCCAGAAACATACACAGGTGGTGCTTAGCTCCAGAGACCTACACAGGCGGTGCTTAACTGCTGGGTCCAATCTCACTATTCAGCACAGTAATTAAAGAGGGATGCAAGCTTGATCTTCTCAACTGAAGAACACACGATACTATCTACCATGGAAGTTGCATGAATTTTCCACGGAGGGTTTTGTCACTCAGTGACATCCACTGAGGGCCCACAACTGACTGTTTTTTGGGCTTAGGCACTCATAGTATAACTCATTCTTTCTGCAATGAAATGGGGGTGCTCATAATTTGCTGCACTTAAAAGTTCCTTTTCTTTCCCCACTCATAATTCTACATTTTTGAGAAACATTAGTATTTTTATTTATTAAAAAGTCAAAAAGGTTGAAAATGGGATCGGAGATTGGCTCCCCTTGCCTTGTGTTTTGTGGGCTGTCAGCTCTGAAAGTTTGCTTGGATATAGAAGTATCACACCAAGACATGTACCTGCTGGGCTATTTCACTGTACCTTACAGTACTTTTTTGAGGAATCAAAAGCAAACATTTCATTTACATATTAAAGGTTCTCACAATTCTGTAACAAGGAATACAATTGAACTGATGCTTTCTAAATTAATTGTATATCAGTTATTTTTTCTTTGTCTCCCATAAAAGACACCCCATTTCACGTATTTGGTTTACTGAAAGATTTCAGGAATCAGAAATGAGGAAATAGAAAACACAAGAAGAGTCGGAAGAAGTGTGCTAACAAATGAGCTAGGCACTCTGAGAGACCCACATGGAATGCAGAATTGTCATGTTAGAGAAGAGGAAGGCAGGGGCATTTCTCCACTGGTTCACATTCCTCAGCATGTAGAAGCTACCCCAAGGGATGTGACCTCCACATAGTTGTGAGCCCAGTCAGCTGATGGAGAAATAAGACAGCCCTGTTAATATGGAACACTCATAGGAGAATGGGTAGCTGTCCTTGCCACGGTGCTGAAATTAGTAGACCTGAGTGATGTAGCATAGTTCTCCCAATCTCTTGCTACACTAGATAACTTTTTAGCGATATTTTATCATGCTGATCATTAGCAGCCAACAGCCTGCACTGTGTGCACATAGCCCAAGAAGTACCAATGTGTCTGTAACTACAAGTGCTTTTCTATAACTGGCTCCATCTCCTTTTTCTTACCGAGAACATTAAAGACCCAGAGTCACTCCCTTGTATTTAGGCAGTAACTAATGTTGGTCAGTAAATACAAGTTAGAGAAATGTGTTCCTTCCTACAAGGGGTGCTGATGCTCTCCACAAAGCTCCCCATCTTTGGTTTCCCCTGCAGTAATGATCTTGAAAGGCATCTACAGAGGTGGCCATAAGAAGAAAGGAGACCTCAAGACAGCTTCGCAGAAAAGTGTTTGCCACAAAGCCTGATGACTTCACTTCAATTTTTAAAACCACATGGTGGGAAAAGAGAACCAGTTCTTAATAGTTGTCCCTAATTTCACACATGCATAGTTACATACACACAAGAAGGAAGCTGGCTAGATCCTTGGCTAGTTTAGGGAAAGATAACATAGTTTGCTGTTCAACCTGTAACAGATTTGTAATGAAGATACCAGCATTCGTACATCAACCCACTGTTAGGGCCTGTGGGTCCCAACACAGAAAACTGTTTTCCCTAATTGGACTGGTACGGAGGTGCAAGGAATAACCAGACACACCTTACACCATCATCATGGAAGGGCATCTCAGGCTTCTCTTCTTTCCTGAAGATCTACCCATGTTTATTATCAAACATCTCCTAATCCCCACTCTCAACCAAGGTGGATACCTCATTAATATTCTCTTTCTGGAAATGCCTGGCTAGGGACAGCACCTGCAACTAAGTCATCAGCTTTGGCAAACACCACTCCCCAGGCGATCTACATTATAACAAAAGAGAAGGAGCAGCGCATCCTGGCTATTGTTGGGGCAGTTACAGGCTGTCTGCAGGGCTATGTGACCACCTCAGGGAGGCCTATGGCTTCAGAGCCTGGCTGCCACACCATACAGAAATATGGGCCTACAACCTACTGGAACTAAACGCTTCGCTTTTACCATAGTAATCCTAACCTACCCAAGAATAGCATAAGAGGCTTAGAGAGGCAACCAAAGATAAGCAAAGGTCCTATCAATCTGCACAGTGTATCTGATGTGGATCAGCCAGTGCTACAGAAAGATACAAGGAGAAGGCAAAGACAGACTGAACTGTGTCTGTGCTTCTTAGTGTAAGAACAAAAACATAGAGACAAGAAGGAACCAGTAACCCAAGCGCTGTATGAAAGCGTTCTGCTTGTGAAGAATGAATTCACTGTGAAGATGCTATTCAGTACTGTGGGAAGCAGAGATGAATCAAAAACTCCCTGAAAAGTAGATGGGATCTGAGTGCGGAACTTTCATGCCCTGCTTCTGGATTCCATCATCATGTGATTCCAAATAACACCATTAGCACACCTCTTAGTTAGGGTTGCTATCGCTGTGAAGAGACACCATGACCACAGCAACTCTCAGAATGGAAAACATTTAAATGGCTTACACTTTTAGTTGTTTATCACATTATCATCATGGTGGGACATGGCATCATGCAGGCAGATATAGTGTTGGAGGAGCTGAGAGTTTTACATCTTAATCTGCAGGTAGCAGAAAGAGAGACTGGGTACTGGAAATAACTTGAGCACATAAAAGATCTTAAAAGCCCACCCCTATAGTAACACACTTCCTCCAACAAGACCATGGCTTCTAATAGTGCCACTCCCTATGGGCCAAGCTTCCAACCATGTGAGTAAAATGCCACACACACACTACAGTTGAATGGGTCTATGGGAATTGCACCATGTGCTATGTATAAGACAATACCCAAGAACCCTAAAGAGAAGAGTGAAGAGCAAGAAGAAAGAAGACTATCCAGCATGATACCTTAACTGTGTGAACTTTCCAGTGTTGCTGTGTGAGCAGAAAATAGCCCCTGTCAGTTAACTGATCATTTATCTCTGGTTTATGCTGCATGCAGAAACTGCATTCTCTTGATTGACACCTTGACCTCTCTGTTCTTGTGCACCACATGTAGCAAGACTACAATGTGAGGTACAGAAGAAGGAGACAAATCAGTTCTTCTCGGGGAACCTTGGCCATCCCAACTTCCAATGAGGTTGTAAGAATTTTTGTAGAAACAGAAACTTACAGGTGGGCACTTGCATTTAAAGCAGGGTGACTAGTGGTTAAAATGGCTATTCTAATTCCATGGGATTCATGTGTCAGATACTGGCTGCAAGGTCATAGGTTTCCCGAGTAGCTTCTTCATGCCATTTCATTTGGTTTAGACTTTAGTCCAGCCCCTACTAACCTCCTGCCATAACTCCATTACCCTGTTTAAACCCTTTTACTCTAGTATTCCAGTTCTCTACTTCATGTTGCCTGTATTGTATCCTTTCTGACTGCATCCCTCCGCCTTGGCCATTTCTAGTTTCCCCGCCACCATGTATGGAAGAGGAAATGAGAGCACGGGGTCAGCTAAACTAAACTAAAGATGCACAAAGATTCCCCATTAGTTTGTTTGTTTGTTTTTCCATTAAAAAATTTTCACTTCCTCCCCTCCTCCCATTTCCCTCCTGCTCTACCACTTACCCTCCTCCCTCCCCCTCCCTGCTTGAGAGAGGGCAGGGAACCCTGCCCTGTGGTAAGTCCAAGCCCCCCCCCCCACATCCAGGCCTAGAAAGCTGTACATCCGTAGAGACTAGGGTCCCAAAAAGCCAGAACATGCAGTAAAAACAAGTCCCAGTGACTTTATCAATGATTCTCAGTCAGCCTCCATTATTAGCCACAATCAGAGTCTGGTTTGATCACATGCTCGGTCAGACCCGGTCCAGCTGGATTTGGTGAACTCCCATTGGAACAGGCCACACTGCCTCAGTTGGTGGACCAACCCCTCGCTGTCCTGACTTCCTTGCTGGTCTTCTTTCTCCTTCTGCCCTTCAACTGGACCTTGGGAGCTCAGTCCGGTGCTCTGATGAGGGTCTCTGTCTCTATCTCCATTTGGCGCCAGACGAAGATTCTATGGTGATATTTGAGATTATCATCAGTGTGATAGTGGTGCAAGGACTGTTCAGATACTCTCTCCTCTGCTGCCCAAGGACCTAGCTGGGGACATCCCTGTGGACACCTGGGATCTCCTGTAGAGCCAAAAAGGCATCCTACTGAATGGGAGAAGATCTTCACCAACCCCGCATCAGACCAAGGTCTAATCTCCAAAATATATAAAGAACTCAAGAAACTAGACTTTAAAATTCTAATTAACCCAATTAAAAAATGAAGTATTGAACTGAACAGAGAATTCTCAACAGAAAAAGTTCAAATGGCCAAAAGACACTTAAGGTCATGTTCAACTTCCTTAGCAATCAGGGAAATGCAAATCAAAACAACTTACCATCTTACACCTGTCATAATGGCTAAAATAAAAAAAAACACCAACGATAGCCTATGCTGGAGAGGATGTGGAGTAAGGAGAACACTCATCTATTGCTGGTGGGAATGCAAACTTGTGTAATCACTTTGGAAATCAGTGTGGCTGTTTCTCAGGAAGTTGGGAATCAACCTACCTCAGGATCCAGCAATACCACTCTTGGGAATATACCCAAGAGATGCCCAATCATACTATAAAAGCATTTGTTCAGCTATGTTCATAGCAGCATTATTTGTAATACCCAGAACCTGGAAACAACTTAGATGCCCTTGATGGAAGAATGGATAAAGAAAATGTGGAATATATACGCATTAGAGTACTACTCAGCGGTAAAAAACAATGACGTCTTGAATTTTGCATGCAAATGGATGGAAATAGAAAACACTATCCTGAGTGAGATAACCCAGACCCAAAAAGATGAATATGGTATATACTCACTCATTAGTGGACTCTAGCCATAAACCAAGGACATTAAGCCTATAGTTCACAAGCCTAGAGAAGCCAAATAACAAAGTGAACCCAAAGAAAAAAATATATAGATTCTCCTGGAAATTGGAAGCAAACAAGATTGCTGGACAAAAGTTGGGAGCATGGGGGGTGGGGGTAGGGATGGGAGTGAGGTTGGGGGAGGCCAGAGGGGGAGAGGGAAGGAAGAAGGGAAAGACTGATGAGAGCTTGGGGGAGTGGGAGGGTGGAAATGTAGGAAGGGCGGATATAGGAGCAGGGAAGAAGATATCTACGTTAAGGGAGCTATTAGAGTTGGCAAGAGACTGGGCTCCCAATTAGTTCTTAAGCCAATGAAAATACAATTTTTAAATAGAGATTTGACAGAGATATCCCCTCATTAGTAATCAGAATTGTTCACAGAAGACATTTGTTAGTAAATGAAAACATCAATGCCAAATATGGCTTCCTGTGGTGGCTGTTCTTGGTTGTCACCTGGAGTACATTTGGAATTAACTAAAACCCATGCATATGGATACAGCTGTGAGGGCTCTTTAGCTAATTACATCATTAACAATGGGAAGGACCACTTTCATTCTGACTTTTAGAGGTAGGCAGCTCAATCTGGACCACACCACTGCTGGCACCCTCTATAAAGGACACCGAAGGACAAAGGTTTTGCCTTTGTCTGCTTGCTCTCGCTGGCATGCCCATTGCTTGAGAGGCGTTAGAGCCTACTTCTTTGGAATTCTGGCATAATCTGAAGACCATCTGAGACATCTAGCTTCATGAACTGAACAACTCCTGGATTCTAGGAACTTCTGGGGTTTATTTTATATATATTATGTATAATATGCTATATAAAATAGAATCACTATATATGTATGAATGTACATATATTCTTCTATAAGATATTATCTTCTAGAGAACTCTGACTAACATAGATTTTGGTACCAGAAGAGGTTCTAGAGTAACAGAAGTATAAAGATGAATCTTTGAGATTCTGGAATAGACTTCAATTCACCAACACCTACAGCTCCTGTAGCCTCTGCTGTTACTGAAGCCTTTCCTGGGAACTCAGAGAGTACTGACAGCCTGTCACAAGCCATTTCCCCCCTAAAAATCATTACAGGAACCATCACCCTGGGGAGTCTGCAGGGAACCCCACACCCATAATTCTGTTCTATTGAGAACCTGCCCCACACCCAATTAACTGTTATCTATTAGCGGAACCGCCTCACATTCCAGCTATCCAGGGAACTAGGTGTGGCAAATTGTGACTTCTTGGCCTACCTCCTGGCCTATGTGACGAACCTGGCCTACGTGACCTGGAACACGCGGCAAGAGTCCAGTTTCCCTACCCTTCAGGGGCTATATAAACAGCAACCATGATCCTAATAAAGGGGGCTTTGACAAATCTGCTTGGCCTCATTCTTCTGTCCTAGCTCATTCCCTTCCAGGTAGTGCCCCTCCTAGACACTGGAATAACTAGCTGCAGGGTGGGTTACAACCCATAGACTAGTGACCCACCCAAGGCGGCAACAACAGCCCATGCTGTGAACTATATTACAAACTTAAGGAGAGAAATGCATTTCATTTTCCTGATTCACCAGTTGTGAGCGGCAGGGGAATTGGTGGTGACCCTGTACATGATACTTTTGGCAATTTGTGGAAAGATAAAGAAACAATGATGCTGATTGGTTGCTCCTAGCATCTCTAGATACACTGTCAAAGGATAAGGATGCACTGTGTGATAAAACTAACCAAATTCTAGCACCTCAGAATAAGGTGAAGGACAACAATGAACTAGTGATAAAAACAACCAGCTCCAGTTACATATAAACCGTCTACAGGTTTCTAAGTGTGGCCTGGAATAGAATCTTCTCTCCAGAAGCCACAGAGCTCAAATTGCCGAACTCAAACTGGAGCCCTCATTATAAGACTGGCCAAATTACAGTGAAAATTTAAGATACTGCCTCAGAGTGTATTGGAGGTTATAGTAAGGGCATTAATTGGTAAAGATGGGATCTTTTCACTTGGGATGGGGATGTGATGGAGGATCCTACAGAAGTTAGAACTTTGAACTCTGATTCTTAAAGCTTATCTCACCTGAGAAAGCAGTCTCCCCACCTTCAGCAGATGATATACTCACACCCTCCCCTAGTTAGGGTTTCTGCTGCTTGGAGGAAACACCATGGTCAATGCACCTTGGGGAGGAAAGGATTTACATGACGTATACTTCAACATCACTGTTCATCACTGAAGGAAGTCAGGACAGGAACTCACACAGGGCAGGAACTGGAGGCAGGAACTCATGCAGAAATCATGTAGGGGTGCGTCTCACTGGTTTGTTCCTCCTGTCTTGTTCAGCCTACTTTCTTATGCAACCCAGGACCACCAGCCCAGGGACAGCACCACCTATAATGGCTGGCCCTCCTCCATCAATCATTAATTAAGAAAAGGCCCTCTAGGCTTGCCTACAGAGAAATCATAGGTAGTCATTTTCTCAGCTGAGAATCCCTTTTCTCTGATGACTCTAATTTGTTCCAAGTTGGCATTAAACTAGCCAGCACATACCCCTTGAAATAATGCTTTTCCTAACTTTTACTGAGGAAATTAATCCTTCACTGTCTACTAAACCACCAGTGACTATTGAAAGGAGCTGCCCAGCTATCTTAGCCCTGAAATAATCACAAGAAACTGTATTATTTAAATCACTGCTTGGCCCATTAGTTCTAGCTTCTTATTGGCTAACTCTTACATCTTAATTTAAGCCATTTCTATTAATCTGTACATAATCACATGGCTGTTGCTTACTGGAAAAGTTTTGGCATGCCTGACTTTGGTGGCAGCTCCATGGCATCTCTCTCTCTGGAGGCCTTTCTTCTCCCAACATTCAGTCCAGTTTTCCCCACCTACCTAAGTTCTGCTCTATCAAGAGGCCAAGGCAGTTTCTTTATTCATTAACCAGTAAAAGCAACGCATAAACAGAAGGACTTTCCACACCATGGTAGCTTAAATGCTCTTGACTGAAGGAGCGGAATGTGCTCCCATAGCAAGAGACCTTCCCTGAAGGAGATGCCAGGCAAGACAATACTGATGTCCCTTGGGGTTGGTGGCAGAGCAGGCTCCTAGAGGGCAGGTGGAAAGTGCAGTCCGTAGGGAGGTGTACCACGCCACTAAGGCACTTAATGATTTCTTTCTATCAGAAGTCTGGGGAATATGTGTGGGCATGTGGGATAATGGTGAACCGAGCATCAAACTGGATCGGGCTGAGTTTATTGACTTGGGCCCTGAGTGTGGAGAGTCTGGTTTACTAAGGAAGCTCACACAGTTGAAATGAATGTGTCCAGGTGTGAATGGATGGCTGGAGCATTTGGACAAAGATGGTCTACTGAAAGGAGTAGGTGATGCCCAGTATCCCTTGGCTTAGTGTTGATGAAGGGATTTTTAGGCTCAGGGAAATGGGCACGCTGTGAACAACCTAATTCTCTGTCATGCACAGGCCCAGGTTATATACCTTTAACTGATCCTATAAGATGCAAAATGGTGAGGGAATCAGAGCTGGGTTTTTGTTTTTATTGTTCCAGAGCTTAGGGTGGAGACACTGCTGCTCTGTTGGATGAATTAAATGTAATGATTTTAATTGGGTCCTGCAATAGCCCTGAATCGTCAAAGACAAGGTGATTGTAGCTATCTTAATGGGCAGCATCGACAAAGCAATGTTCATAATGGCATGGCCCGTAATGGTTGGCACCGGCAAGTGGTTTTTATCGTAGCCTTACTCATATGGACCTTTGGGACTTGCTAATCAATCATGGTGTTCCAGGAATGGAAAGATATGAAGCCTACTGTTTTTGCTGTTTTGTTTTATCTGTGAAAGCAGAAAAATTCTCAAATGAAAGACAGACTACACTGGATCATGGCAAAAGGAAATCTCGGCCTGTGAGCCAATTTCCATATCGAGCTAGTGTACAGACCTAGAAACCCTTGAAAGAAAGGAAAGCCAGGTTTCCCAGAGGAAGGACCTAAATAAAAAAACCTAAGAATTTTACCGTTAGCCTTTCTCCAGCCCTTCCCCAGAGGGACCAATGGGCTTTTACAAGGAGAACTGTACTGTGGGGGATATCTGGCACAGTAGGTTGGATAGGTCCCCACCAGATTACCAAGAGAAAACTGGATTGCTTCTTCACAATGGAGTGAAGAAAGATTATTCCTGGCATGCAGGAGATCCTTTAGGGTGATTCTTGATCCTACCGTGTTTGTGATTAAAGTCAGTGGGAAACTACAATAGCCTGACCCAGGGAGGATGACAAAGGACACAGATCCTTCTGGAATAAAAGGTATGGGTCACTCCTCCAAGAAGAGAGCCAAGACCTGCTGAGGATAGAAGAAATGCAGAATGGGTGGTAGAGGAAGGTAGTTATGAACACCAGCTAAGGCTACGTGATCAGTTGCAGAAATAAGGAGTATAATCAATGTGTTTTTGTCATAGTTGGTAAAGAATGTGTTTACACAGATATTTGTGTTTTCTTTCTTTGATTTCTTTATTATTCAATGTAACATTGATTAAGAGTATATCAGTGGTTATCATATTTAAGTTTTGAAATACCAAAAATGTCCCTCAAGGAACATTGCCACCTATTCTAAAATTTATAATCATATAAAGGATAGTTGTGTCATATTAGGTTAATTATGACCTGAATAAATATACAATGCATTTTGAATACATGTTGAATAGTTACACACCATGTTAGGTTTAGTTATGACCTGGTTATTCTTTCTTTTGAAATTAAGCATGACATAGGAGATATGATTTGTGATGAGTTGACAAGAAACTAAGACAGGCTCTTCTTACTTGTCAACTTGACTATATCTGGAATGAACTAAAACATAAGCAACTGGGTGCACCTGTGAGAGACTTTTTCTTAATTAAGTCATTAAAAGTTGTAAGACCCAGTTTTAATCTGGGTCTTTTGAGGTGGGAAGGTACACCTCTAATCCAGATCTTTGAGGTGAGAGAACCCACCTTTAACCTGGACCTACATGTGCTGGCAGCCTGTTTACGGACATGGAAAAAGAAAACTTGAGTTCTCTGCCTGTTTACACAATCTCACTGAAAGTCGTTCTTTCACTGGCGTAGATGCTACTTTTTTGGTATCCTGGCATATACTGAAGACCAGCTGAGACTTCTAGCCTTGTGGACATTACTACTATTGAATTCTTGAGCCTCCACTTGGTAGGTAGTCATTGTTGGCCATCCAATAAATCTTATTTCTCTGTATAGAGATATAAATAGATATAGACATATGACACACGTATATACATATTTATTCTATAAGTTCTGACACTCTAGAGAATCCTAACTAATACATCTCACTCCAAGTCAAAGAGTTTCCAGAGATCCCAAAACAATACAGCTTATTGCCTTTGCTCTTTGATACCCATCATAACCAGATGGTAAGTCCCTATTGCTAAACACAGCACACTTTGGATGCAAGACACAGAGAAGTCTGTCTTGAACTGAGAGGGAAATTTCCCCTGCTGCCGCTGGAAGGTGTTGTGTAGCCTGTGCAAGAGAAAAGGTCTTATTTTCAACACTGGACCCTGCGTGCTGCAATATTGGCCTGCTGGACAGGACTCCCCACCGGCACTATAGCAGCATGACTACTTAGGGAATAAACAACCACTCTCTCCATTGGATTTTAGGCCCTTTCCATATGAGAGAACTTGTGCCTGGTACTTTAAACATAGCCACAACCATGGCTAGGGAAGTCATAGGCCCTAAGGGACTTAATATTGATTTTCTGAGTGATCATATTGTCAAACTGACTTCTAAATATGTATGATTATATCCACAAGGCTCCCCATCTTGTCAAAGAAGCTTCTTACTGAAGTAAGTGGTGGTTAATGCAGAGATGCGTGGCTGTTCAAGTGTAAAGACTGAGACTGTAAGTCTTCATCTATAGGTCAGACTTTGGGAACCCTGCGAAGAGGAGCCAGAAAGAATGCCAGAGCCAGAGGGATAGAGACGAGGGCTGGGAAATGCTGTCATCTGGACACAGCACAGCATCTGCATACATGAGTGTAGAAGCTAGTATTACCTGCACAAAAATCAAACCTATTAGAAATTCCATCTGGCCAGGCAGTGGCCGCATTCACCTTTAATTCCAGCACCACTCGGGAGGCAGAGAAAGGCAGATCTCTGTGAGTTCGAGACCAGCCTGTTCTACAGAGCAAGTTCCAGGACAGCTACAGCTGTTACACAGAAACCTTGTCTTGAAAAACAAAACAAAACAAAAAAAAATCCATCTGGAGTGGGGAGAGGATTCCATGCCCCTATTGGCGGTTGGTGGCTTCTGGTGAAAGGAAGTCACTTTTCTTCACAGGCATGGCCACTGGTAGGCTGCCTATGCCCCAGTGGATAGACTTCTACTTATCACATACATGGGCAGCCCTAATTAGGCTTAGTGGGTTAAAAAAAAATTAGGTCACGTGTAGCCACCTTTAATCTTAGCATTCAGAAGGAAAAGGAAGGCGGACCTCTGTGAGGTCAAATTCATCCAGGGCTACAGAGTGACACCCTGTCTTGACAGAAAGAAAGAGAGGGAGTGGAGGGAAGGAAGGAGAAAAAACAAGGAAGTTGGGAGGGGTAATGGTAGAAGTTAAAGGGAGAGAGTAGGGTTATTCCAATATTTCTTTTATATATTATATAGTTGCACTCACCCACATACCCTTTCCTAACTCCTCGTACCCCTCACCATATTACCTCCCCTTTTCAAACAGCCCTGCTCCTTTTTTCAAGTTATACATTTGAATGATAAACATAGGATTCGTGTATGAGAAGGACACTTTCTATCCATAGTTACATTCTGGTATAAGACTTTAAGACAATCCTGAAGCCATTTTGACAATTCTGAATCCTCTCAGCCTCTGTGCCATAGTGCTTCCCCTCCTCCCCTGGGAACCAAGGACCTAACTGCTATACTCGCACGTACTCAGTTCCTGAACAATTACCCATATACGTATGTCTTGGTTCTGTCCCCTGGGAAACAGGGTCAAAATGACCTCTTACCTCATCTGATCTGGCAACAGCTCTCCAGTCAATTATTGGTAATAGCCCTTTCGAATAAGCCAATCAGAATAGTCAACGAACAACCCCCCTTGCTTCTGTGGCCCCTTTAAAAGTAGACTGTACCCGCTATTCGAGGTCTCTCGGCTTCCCGAATGCTGAGGGAATTAATAAAATCCTCATGCTTTTGCATTGGCTGTGGTGTGTGAGATGGTCTCTGAGGGTGACTCCTCCTCGGTATTTGGACACTAGAGTCCAACACTGGCAGTGAGCCATGCAAATAAATACAGGACTATAAAATTCTCTTTACTTAGGATGTTATTGCTGGTGAAGTCTCTGAGGAGTAGGCATCTAAGGTAAAATCCTAATGACAAGAAGAGAAATGCTGTGCAGAAATCTGCACATTTGTGCTACAGCTGATGCAAGAGTACTGAGTGGGGAGAGCGTGGCAAGCTGAACAGCACAGAAAGTTGGTGTGCTAAGTGAAAAAACCAAGATTTGAAGCTGCAGCTGCTGGGAGTGAGTCTAAGTAAGTCAAGGTTCAAGGTCGTTGGTCTTATTCCAAAGGCACTGGCAAATTCTTGGAAGGCTTTAAGATGTTTAGGGCTGAGTCACCACACACACACACCACACCACAAACACACATCATATTACACACAGACACACACACCACATACACATACATCATATATCACACACCCCATATTTCACACATACACTACAGCACAGCCCAAACACACACACACACCACATAAACATAACACGCATACGACAACACAAACACACATCATATGCCACAAACTTATGCATACCACACACTACATCACGAACACATAGGACACATCACACATACACATCTTATTACACAGAGACTATACCGCATTCACACACACACACCACATACACAGATCATACTCCACCTCTCTCTCTCTCTCTCTCTCTCTCTCTCTCTCTCTCTCTCTCTCTCTCTCTCTCACACACACACACACACACACACACATACACACACATACACACACACCAGGGTTCTTTGAGAAGAGTCTTGCTATATTCTCACAAATTAATGATGCAAACTAGGCTGGGTCTGAACCTGCAGTCTCGCTGTGATTACAGGCATGCACTCCCACACTCTTCTTTAAAGGTTGCTTTATGCCTTCCCAAACCTACATGCTGAAATACACTATGGTGGGAGGTGTTTGTGGGTGAAATAAGTAAGGAAATGAAACAGGAAGAGTAAAATGAGTGAGTAAATGAGCCGGGGAACTTGCAGTAATCCAGACGATGGGAGTTTGGCTTGACGGTCGGACTGCGCTGTAGAGGGACACTGTCAGAGCTTACACGGGTGTGAGGGAGGTGTAGCACAAATAATAAAAACCCAAAGACAGATATTGGGGTTCAACCTGAAGATCAGAAAAGCAAAGCAGCCAAGCCACTAGAGAGCTCTTACCTTCTTGAAATCTTCAGACTGAAAGAGAGCGAGTTCCTGTCTCATCCCGCCTTATATTCCTCTCTAGTGCTGGGATTAAATGTGTGAGCCACCACCACCTGGTTCTGTTTCTGCATTGATCTTGTGTAGCCCAGGAGCAGCCTTGAACTCACAGATATCCATCTGCTTTTGTCTTCCAAATTCTGGAATTAAACGTGTATAAAACCACTGCCTGATCTGTATAGATGACCAGTGTGACTGTTTTACTCTTTGGTCTCCAGGCAAGTTTTATTTATTAAAATACAAATGAAATATCACTACAGAGAGGTAAATTAAAAATCTTCTTAAGGTTTGAGGTAAGGATTTTCCAGCTTCACGTCAAGTCTAACAAAATTCAGGGTGCCTGTAAGGAGATATTGCAATCGGTAGACAGTGGATTGAGGAAGTATGTTATTTACCAAAGGTCACATATTTAGTCAATAGCATTCATTTTTTATGTGTTTATTTATTCATTCAACAAGTATATGGCAGGTAGAAGAAAAATAACAGCAATCAAGACAATTCTGGTAGCTTGTGGAATTTATAGTACAGGGCAGAAATAATTCACACTCCCATGATCATGCACAAAGAGAGAATTTCAAAACAATTCAATACAAGGAATAATTTCAACTCTTCTGAAAACCATCAGAAATTCCAGCCCGTGTATGCTGGAGCTCACACTACGCCTTAGCAATGACTGCCTGAACTCCCTAGGCTTTGAAAAGAAGGCCAGGAGTCAGGACCACCGTTCATGTAGGTTCTGGCCACTCTGCAATACGCACCTCTAGATTTTCCCTTTCCATTCTTCTGCTCACATATCCCACGGGTGACCCAGGTGGATGTTCACCAAAAAGTGAAGAGGGTGCACATCTGTGACGATCTGAGTGTGAAATGCACCTTCAGGGTCATGTGTAGAACACTTGTCCCAGGCCATGGTGCTGCACCCAGATTGTGGACAGACTGCAGCTGTGGTCTAGCTAGAGAAACTAGGTCACCGAAGGTGGCCCTTGAAGATAATACCTGCTGTGTTCCTGCTCTTGGCTTTCTGAACTGCCAGGATGTGAGCAAGCCGTGCTCAATGTTTCTGCTGCCATGGATTCCACCATGTTTCCCCACCTCAATGGACTGTTCCTTCTGAAATGTGAAATCGTGATCTAAAAGGAACCTGCTCTTAGCTGGGCAGTGGTGGCACTCTTTAATCCTAGCACTCGGGAGGCTGAGGCAGGTGGTTTTCTATGAGTTCAAGGCCAGCCTGGTCTACAGAACTAGTTCCAGGACAGCTAAGGCTGTTACACAGAACCCTGTCTCAAAAAACTCACAAAACTCTGCTCTTAAATTGTTTCCAGCAGGAATTTTTGTCATGGTGACGAGAAAACTAACATACTGTGCCCATTACAAAGGAGGCAAGAGTCGGCTGGAGAACAGACTGGAAAGCAGCTGTGCCAGCACAGAATCAGCAGTGTCAAGACAGATAAAAGCACAGGGCACTCGGGTCACAGCAGACGGCAGTTTTCAATGGGGTACTCTCAGAGAAGTTACTGAAGGACAAGTCAAGCAAAAGGAGGAAGAACTGTGGCCCAGTACCTAAGTTAGTGTTTGATTGCTGTCAAGAGACCCCATCTCCTCTAAGGAAAAAAACGCTTAGCTGGGGTGAATGTTTACAATTTAGAGGTTTAATCCATCATTATCATGGTGGGATGCATGGCAACATGCAGGCAGACATGGTGCTGGAGAGGTAGCTTAGAGTTCTACACCCAGACCTATGGGCAGAAGGAAGAGAATGTGAAACTGGACCTGGCTTGACCTTATGGAACCTCAAAGCCCACCTCCACAGTGACACACTTCCTTCATCAGGGCCATACCCCCTAATAGCACCACTCTCTGGGGCCTATGGGGGTCATTTTCATTCAAACCATCATACTCAAGCTGGCCTCAGAATCATTGAGAATGGCCTCAAACTTCTGATTCTCCTGTCTCTGCTTCCTGGGTGTTAGCATTAATCGTGTGTGCCACCTTGTCTGGTTTATTCAGTGCCGGGGTGGAGTCCAGTGCCTCCTACATGATGAGCAAACTCTACCCACTTAGTTAAATTCCAAGCTCCAGAAGAAAGAATTATAAGGCATGTTCAATAGAGAAAACTAAAACTATATCATCAGTTAGTAGCAAGGGGTCGTGGCTAAATTCTCAGAAATACAGAGTGGCATTGCACAGAGGGAAAGATGCCCCACTTTCTACCATTAACTGTCACTTCCAGCTCCTCCCGAGAACGGCTGGATCTTCACCATCCTCACACTCCGGAGTGTGAGAAATACTCGATTCTCTTTCTCAGGGACTGGGGATGAGAGGGAGAAAAATACCCAAAGCATCTGAGGGGTATCAAGACTGCTCTCTGCTCCCAGCTGTCACTCAGAATCTTGGGATTCTTAGTGCATATGTCTTTTGACAATTGCCAGTTCCCATCAGTTTATTTGCTGCTATTTCCAACCACATGGGAGGGGGAAAACTAAGAATTTGTCATAAGGGGTTTGAGCTCCTTGTCATCAAAACTGAGAAAGTTCATCTGGAAAAGGACCTCTGTTAAGGGCAGGTGAGGATCTCTCCTAGCCTCTGAAGAGGCAGTCCCAGCTAACAACTCCTTAAGAACCCCTATTGGTCCTCTTCACAATGGCTTGTCCCTGTGGATTGCAGACTATGCCAGTGGTATGGGAAATCTTCCAGGAGCCCAGAAAGTCATTGAATTGTTAAGAAGCAGGACCATACATGCAGACACATAGACACAATACACTTACAAATAATTGAAAATAAGATAAATATGTTAAAATGTTATAATATTCTACTGAATATATGTTATATCTATCCATCATCTATCATCTATCTCTCTATCATATATCTATCTAATCTATCTATCTATCTATCTATCTATCTATCTATCTATCTATCCATTTTACCTACCAGTCTGCTAATATATACTTACGTTGTTTAGCCAAAGAAAGGTACCAAACAGTCAAAAATAAGTAAGGGGAGAAATAGAATTTTGGTGAGATAACAGACTTTTGACAACAATAGTCCCTAGATCTTTTATTTCTTCTGTCCCACAGCAGGTGGCTCTTTTGATATGAGACTGAAACTCTGAATTTTTCTTCTAACAACACGCTTAGGTTTAGAGAAGGAGAGAGTCACACTCCAACTCCAATGCCAACTTTGATTTTTAACTGAGTGGGAGCTACAACTTTTCTGAGAAGTAAAGAGACATAGATGTTTAGGATACAGGTTTATAATATGTGACAGGTACCAGGGCTCAGTACTCTGTTTTCATTGGAGTCTTAAAAGGCCAGGGTGGTGTGAGGGAAGGGAGTGGAGGAGGGGACTGCATGGGGCTGTATTTTTATTGGCAGTGTAGGAGCCCTGATAAGATCTTGGTTTTTGGCAAGTGGTTGTCAATTAGTTTGATATTATATCCAAAATGTTAGTATCTGATTATCCATTCAGTCCAGGACATCCAGGAGATTAGTCAGTCCTGTCCAGTTAATCCCTAAATGTGATTTCCTGAGGAAGAAGATGGGCAATGCTCCAGCTAAAGGCATGTCACCAAGCAAGGGCTCCAGGATCACACACACACTGTCCCATGAATCTGAATACTTTTCACACCAGCTCCACAAAAATATTGTTTGATCTCAATCCCGGCTAGCAGGATACGAACGGGGGTCTCTGATAAACCTGGAGGAGAGGAACGGAAGGGCAAAAGACACGAGAAATGACAGCAAGACAGGCTTTCTGATCAAGCAGCGCTTTATTAATTCTCATAAGCTGTTATATAGCAAATGGGCAAGGGGGAGGGGAGAGTGTCAGGTCTGCTGGAATTCAGGTCCAGAGACACCCCTAGCTGATAAGGAAACACTGAGGGTATGTGATTGTTGACTAACAAAGGAAATGCTAATTGTTTCTAAAAGCCTGGACCTGCAGGTCTCACTAGGCTCATTTCTTAGGCCCGGAACTTGCCCTGCAAAGTTCTTACTTGTGAACTTAAAGAGAGCTGTAAACAAAATACAGATCTCAAACTACAGATCTCCAAATCAATCTCACCATTTCCTATAAAACTAACCTGAAGGTACAGAATAATTTGCCTTTTGTACACATTTTCACCATAAACCTTATCATTGACTCCAGGGGCTGCTGACCCAAGTCCACTTTTGTGAAGCTGAAGCTGTTGAGGTGGCATTCGCTCCCAGCACAGCTGGTTCTGTGGTTTCTCGAAGGAGTGTCTCTATAAATGGACAAATAAAGCGCCACACATGCTTCTCCATCTGATTCAGTCTTTCTACCCTTCTGGTGTCTGAAAGATGCATCCAGGCGGGCAGATTGTAGACGTTTGTCCCGAGGTGCGCAGCTTGCTCCCTGTCCTCCCATTGCGCCAGCACACCGCACAGGCAGCTGACCTTGAGGCCTCTGGCAGCAGTAGGTGAAAAACCCAAGTGCCAGCAGCACACAACTGAAGATCAGCCCCAGGCAGCCAAGGGCGTACACCAGCAGCAGCAGCAGCAGCACGAAGCTGTGCCCACTACTGCATCCACTTTCCAGCTGCCGAGAGTCAAAGGCAACCAGAAGCTGTGAGGACATACCAGAGCAGCCAGATGCAGCCTCTCTTTGCTGGGCGGGCTCAAGCTCCCACCACTTGGATCGCCCACCAGAGTCCCAGCGGGGCCCACAGAAGCGGCAGGCATCCTGGAAGGCTCTGGTGGGCTTGGGCCCTGGGACCTCAGTTTTACTAGCGATGCGCTGCCATTCCTGGACAGCCCAAGGCGGGCCCCAGGCAGTCCTCCATGCACTACTGCTAGGTCAGTTGTGCAGGACCACAGACCTATCGGGACCACCTGGAAGGACAGAAGTACCGGAAGAAGCAGGTGGTTAAGATGACAGGCACACAGCCCAACAGAGGTCCAAGAGGGGCCCAATGCCTTCACTGGGGCCTCTGTGCGGTGTCCTGCACCAGGGCAGACTTCTATGCTGCTCACACAAGGGAAGCCAGGCACCAGAAGGTCTCCAAGTTGCACACCAGGCTAGGGAAGTCTGAGCCCATGCCTGGGAGTGTCACCTACACCTGAGTGTCAGACAGCACCCTGAGACCTCAGTCAAGCAGGAAGCTTGTAGCAGTCACAGCTCACACACCTCAGCACTGGCGGGTTCTCATCTCCGGTGCCACCACTCAGCTGACTTCTCCCTGCTGAGGCGAATGTGGTATTCCCCAGGTCAGTCCACCCCGTGTGTCAGCACCCCTCTGAGGGGGGCAGTGGGAGATCAACAGTCAACAGAGGTGGGGAATTGTATCAGACCTTTATGTTTTGTGAATGGTGGGCTACTTCTGTGGCTTTTTAGGCCACAGTTGTATTCCTGTACTGTGTCTCTGGATGAGGGATGGTGTTGGGGAGTCAAGCCTTGGTTCTGCCTCCTGGGGGGTCAGCCTTTATATGGAGATGCCAGGAAAACTGAAACAGGAAAAATGTGCCTTTCTAACCGGATGGGCAGACAAACATGACAGACAACACAAAAGAATGAAAAGATGGGGGTCCCAGTACTTCCTGCTGAAGGGACCAAGGGGCCTTTTAACCAAAAATATACTGTCTTGTGAGTACTGTCCAGCACCACGAGTGGGGAAAGGAAGATGACTAAGACCTGTTCAAGGTAAAACACAAAAACGACAGCCACAACCAAGAAAAAAAAAAAAAGACTCTGACCAGGCAAGCTGTGTTAGAAGTCCCTGTTCTGGGGGCCAGATGTTGCTGGGTCCAAAGGTCTTCCTGGGGGGGGGGGGGGGGGGAAGGCGCAGTGTCAGCATCTCAGACAACAGGGGAAAACTATCCTCCCAGAACTCGAGTGCTCTAATCTGTTGACAGTTGGCATCCTTCATGATCAGGACCTCCAAAAGCACCAGGCAGACTCCAGGCAGAGTCAGGTTGGCTCCTTTTGGCCTGATAGGCCTGAACTTCCTACAGTGATGCACATTCCTGGGGTACAGCTGACATACACAACAGCTACATTGTGTATCTCTGTCACTGCTATTTGCCGTCATTTTCTATCATCCGCTGCCCTCTTTCTCCCACACCATGTCATACACGCTCTGGAGAAAACCATGTCTGACTCTTCCATGGAAGCTGGAGTAGACAGACA
This sequence comes from Alexandromys fortis, assembly GCF_014885135.2. Lineage (NCBI taxonomy): Eukaryota > Metazoa > Chordata > Mammalia > Rodentia > Cricetidae > Alexandromys > Alexandromys fortis. The sequence goes on from NW_026068126.1 coordinate 187,109, forward strand.
GACATCCGGGGTAAGAATAGAACAGGGCTAGAGGGGCACTCTGGCGGCACAGTGATTCCTTGCTAGCTGAGCAGTGGTGTGTGCATCTAAGCCCTGCACACCAATCCTTGGCAGCAGAAACTCAGCAGGCAGTGGAAGGGTTGTACAAGATAAAACACTTATGTTTAATTGCCTAGGGAGGTTCAGAAACAATTCTCCATTTAGCTTTGTCAAGCTAATTAGTTGGAAAAGAATGTTCTCAGCCCATAAACAAGAGGCTGTTTTTTGTTTTTGTTGTTTTTTGGTTTTTTTGCAAGCAGTTAGGAAATGACCTTAATCTTACTCACTTAAGCACTTGCCCCAGAAGAATGCTGGAAAGACACCAGGGTTGGGGCTGAGCGTCTGCCTTTTCAAACCTTCAAACCATTGCAGTGAAAGATTCCTTTCTGCAATGCTGTTCCTCTTCATGTTCCTGAATGTCCGTTCCCAGGTGGTCAGTAATGGCAGCATCGGGCTGGATTCCCAAGGATTCGGGGAAAGGTGCGACCCTTAAGCTTTCAGCACAGCCTCCAGTCCTTTCCCCAGCTAGTGGCACACATGCTGTCCCTTGATTAACGGTTTCTGTCTCTTCCCTGTGCCAGCCAGCAAACACTGTGTGGCCCAGTGTGTGTCCACCCCAGCAGCCTCGGTGTCTCATATCATGGGTTACCTAGAAGATGCTGAGAAAAATCATAGATGAATTTATCGTCAATGATGATTTATTCTCTTCTAGAGAAGGAAGAAAGAATGTGTCAGAGGTCATAGCTGGGGTGATAATGACCTGCAAATGTACACAGTAAACACTAAGAGCAGGAGCTGTCTTGGTTCAGTTTATCTAGAAAATTGAATGCCAAGTTTGCAATGAAAATGAATCACAAGATGCAAGATTCTCCAATTCTCTTCATGTTGATTAAATAACCAGGGCCAATATTTATTAAGCACATAGCATCTGCCAAGTGTGTGACACAGCATTCACACGCATGGTGCTGTTTGTAACTTGAGCCATATGCCACCACTGGCCCACCAATCTGCTCTCCACACCAGACCATCCAGCCGGGTCCTGGGATTCTCACCCATATAGACTGCATGGGTCTTCTTGGATGAATTCAACGCTCAGGAGGGAAGTCAGGGAAAGATGACAGTGAGCATTTTTCTTTGGTCTGGCTTTCTCCACGCCAAATCACTACGGGGGAGCTGGCTCATCCATTCTCCTGCTGAAGATCACCTGTCAACTGCAACCTCTCCAAACATCTGCCCTCTATGGGGTCAGAAACCACCTTCTCCCCTTTTCTTGAGGCTTGTAGTTGGCACCAGCTCCTTTGTCACATCCTAGAGCTATTTATTGTACCTTCTGGGTTTCATCTTTTCTTTTAGTTTTTTTTCTTGAGACTAGGTCCATGTACTCTAAAGTGTCTTCAGATTTGCTCTGTAGTTAAGAATGATCTTCAATTCCCGATCTGTTTGCCTTCCCCCCGCCAGAGTGCTAAGATTGTACGTGTGCACCACCACACCTGTTTTATGCAGTGCTGAGGTTTGGGCCAAGGGCACTCATGCCGGACGAGCGCTCTACTAAGTGAGCTGCACCCCACCCGTCCCTCCTCTCTTTCTTCTCTGTGCTCTTCTCCCAGCAGCAGAGAGCACTTGTGTTTCCATTTTAAATGGAAACATTAGGTCTCAGAGAGGCAACAACATTCCAAGGTCACATCATCAGTACCAGCGGATCCCCCATCTGTCCAACTCTAGAGCCAACACACCCCTTCTGCTGTGTCCACAGGAAGGTATGTGGCTAGTGCTCCAAGATTCAGCAGTGACTCATAGGAAAACCAATTGGAAAAATGTCTAGTAGAGGCAAGAGCAGAATTTTCCTCTCACAGTTCTGCTTCCACAGATGGGCACTTAGTGTTTGGCTCTGTGGGATGGTGGTGGTTCACTGAAAGTTCAAACCCCATCACTGACACGTGTGGGTGAATAAGTACCATAGTCTTTGATTCCTCCAAGTGCCTTATACAAGTTTGCAGATGCATGGGGGCGTGAACAAGAGAGCCTGGAGTGGATTTCACTCTTGGATAGAGCCTATAAATATGCATGCTGGGTACCATGACTCACTTAGGGCTGGTTTGGTTGTATTTTTTTTTTCATTTTTTAAGGAATGGTTTGACTGACTCAGACTTGTTGGCAAATACCCCCCAAACCAGAGCAGAACCAAACAATTTACAGAAGTTGGAAGGAAACAAGATATTTGCTGTCCAACTTTATTCTGAAAACTTTTTCTAAGTTTGAAAAGATACCAGGGAGGAAAAAAATAATCATAAATGAGTTTGCTTCAGAATGATATGGATTTGGGATATTCAGTGAGTTTTAGAATTTTCTTAACTATTGTTGTGGAATAGAATATTTGTTTAACTATATAAAGAATTATGCTGCATTTGTTTAACTATGAAAAGATGTGTTGCTTTGTTTATGCTACATTTGTTGAACTATGTGAAGATGAGTTGCTGTTTCACCTTGCCTGCCTAAGGAACTTGATTGGTCTAAATAAAAAGCTGACTGGCCAATAGCTAGGCAGAGGAGAGACAGGCAAGGCTGGCGGGCACATAGAAAAGTGGAGCTGGACAATCAGCCATGGGGAAAGCAGGAAAACAGTATGGCTGGTACAAAGATGAGGTAAATGAGCCTCAGCAGCACATAGATGACTAGAAATGGGTTGATTTAAGTTTAGAAAGCTAGTTAGAAACAAGCCTAAGCTAATCTCTATGCCATTATTAGGCACTGGTGATCCAAGGAACCTGCTACACACTGTGGCCAGGACTTTGGTCAAGCCCTTTCACCTCATTCCACATCAGCAAAATGGAGATCATAGCTCAATGAGACATACGTTCATTAAAAGCCCATAGAGGACAAAACAACAAGTCTACAACTGTTGATCCCCTTTTTGCATTGCCCTAGTCCACAGACAAATCTTACAGCCAAGTCTTGTGGGTCAGCAACTATCAGTAAATGTTGCCATTTTGATTGTGTACCAAGTTCCTGTGGCCAGGTTTACAAGCTAAGTTTCACTGCAGTAACAATGCAAAGCCATCTGTTATATCATCTTTTACATCTCAAACTATCTGCCTAAATACCATTTACTATCCCTCTCTACTCTATCCAGTCAGTTATTAAAGAAGCTGCAGGTGGTCCATGAAGGAACATCTGGTCCCACCAGAGTCTTTCTCTGAGGTTTAGATATCTGGAAGCTAGAGGTCCCATTGGTACTATGGTCTACTAAGATATAGGATTTGGACAGTGTATACATCCCCTTTTATCAGAGAAGTAAAGACCCTAGACTGGGTAAAGAGATTTAAATGAAAGCCATTTAGTGACAGCACTGATTGGGAGAATTGAAAAGATTAAATTAAATGAAAGGCCAGGTATGTCATAATTTGATTTTCCATGAGTCACTTAGGGTATCTAATTTTCTGAAACTTGATGTATCACTTGCAACAAATGGCCAGAACCCAGGTAATAAATTATCATCTATCCACTTTAAATTATTTTGAAATAATTTTAATTACTGACAGCTTACTTTTACTCCACATCATTTCTGCTTTGATTTTGTCCATTTATAAAATGTGAGGAATGATTTTTTTTTAGAAAAAAAATTCTTTTGAAGTAAGTTAGGTGTAATGATCTTGTCCAGAGCCTGGCACATGAAGATTCTCATTCATGGACCTGCAGTTTTTCTCCCTCCGTTATGCACCAAGCTAAGTGGGTGCTCTCCATCTTCGGGGTTCCTCTTCTGAATGAATGGTCTCCATCCCCTTCTTCACCACAATGTATTAATTTGAACCAACCAATCCTGTTGAGGGATATTATTTAAAGTTATCTGTAGGGTGGGGGATGAATTGGAATCTTGAAGAAAAATCCCCTTTAAAGCAACTTCTCTCACTCAGTGAGTACAAAAATAAATAATTAAAATCTAATTTGAGCATGGTTCCCATACCAACTAACCATTCTACTGACACACTAAAATGTTTGGTTACTAAGGAAGTCTGTAATTCAGCAAATTTGACGAACACAAATTATCGTCATTTTTGTGGTGGTTTGAAAGAAAATAGCCCCCAAAGGGAGTGACACTATTATGGGGTATAGTCTTATCGGAGTAGGTGTGGCCTTGTTGGAGGAAGTGTGTCACTGGGGAGAGGGTGGGCTTTGAGATGTTATATTTGCTCAAGATCTTGCCCAGTGTCTCAGGCCACTTCCTATTGCCTGCCTATCAAAATGTAGGACTCTCAGCTCCAGCACCATGTCTGCCTGCATGCTGCCATGTTGTGCTTCATGATAATGGACTGAGCTTCTGAAACTGTAAGCCAGTCCCAATTAAATGTTTTTCCTTTTCAGGAGTTGCTGTGTTATGGTGTCTTTTCACCACAGTTCAAACTGAGTAAGACAGAAGTTGGTACTCAGGACTGGGGGATGGGCATGAAAGGGACTCAACGTGCTTCTGCTTAGAGGAATTTGGACTTTGGGAAGCAGCGGAAAGCTCTAAGTGCCACTTAATGGGACTGATAAGGGTGTGGAAGACAGTGGTGCTAAGAGTTATTAGAACGGTGGGGCCTGGTGCAAGAGGTTCCAGAGGAGAAGAATTTTAATATATTACCTAGAAATCATTCTTATGAAATTTTGGTGAAGAACATGGCTGCTTTTTGCCCTTGTCCAAAAAGTTTGCTTGGCGGTAAAGTGAAGAATTTTGTATTAATTCCATCGGCAGAAGAAATCTCAAAACAGCCTAGTATAGACTTTATTTTGTAGTTACTAGTGTTGACTCTATCAACGATACATAATAAAAAGGAGCAAGGTGAGCAAGACAAAGTATTTGAGGAGAAAAAGAGCACCAGAAAGTGTAATGAAGCTAACTCCTATGTTCAAGGAGATAAACAGATTAAGAAATGAAACAAAGGGAGTGGTGAGATCCCACCCAGTTAAGATTCCAATTTGTGAAAAAGAATTAAAGGAAAGCTTAGTGCTGGGTGTGGTGGTGCATGACTCTAATTCCAGCACTGGGAAGGCAGAGGTTGGGAGATCTCTGAGTTTTAGGTCAGCCTGGTCTACAGACCAAGTACCAGGACAACCAAGCTTAGGTACTGAAGAAGACCATAGAAAACAGCAAGCTAGTAAAAATGTAATTGAATAAGGGGGCCATGTTCCAGTCCCAACAAGCAACATAGGTTGGCAATGAATAGAAGAAAGGAGCTATGGAATTTGCCCTCAAGACTAAGAAAAGCCACTGAGGCCAACGTGTGTCAGGGTTGTCCCTTAATGGAGTCTAGAGAAGCCATTAAGTGCAGCTGTGAAGTTGAAGCCCGGATTGCCTTGAAGACCCCAAGATGCTGGAGATGCCAGAGCTCTGGGATACCTGCAAGGAGAGCTGCTAACAGGGAGTGGAACTGGCCCAAGAGAAAAGTGTGTTGCAGTCAGCAGAAGCTGGCAAGTTGGACATCTGAAGAACATTTTGACATCAGACATGGAGATGCAGAGTTTGGAGTTTACCTTGCTGGTTCTTTGGTCTTATGTTGATTATTCTTTACTATGCTCCCTTCCAGCATGTATATTATAAAGGTATCTTGACTTCAGAATTTAGGTCTAAGGATATGATGCTTTGGAAAAGAGGTTCTTCTTTTGTTTTCACAGAAGATGAGACCCTGTGGACTGCTTCTCAACCAATATGGTATGATAGACCATGCCCTCCTGAAAGGTTGCTATGTACACCCTCAAAAATTACTTCATCCAACCACTGACTGAGATGAACCTAGCACACAGGATATACCATGAAGGACCTGATTAACAGCGTCCCTATACAGCAGAAAGAAGTTTAGAGAAAAATAACTGTGCCCATACTACCAAATATTGTTTATAAATGTTCTTTTCCATTTAAAGGGGGATATGATATAGAGATGAACAATTTGCATTAGTATAAACCTTGATTTATTGATATAAGTTTATATATACATATATATGTATGTATTTCTGATCTTGATTAAGGTATCGTGATTGTGTAGTTCATTTTAAAATGTAATGTATAATTAAGAAATATAGGTTAATAGATAATCATCTATAATAGTCAAGTTTGTAGTCATATTAGTTAGATTTTTTAGATGTTCATAAATATATATCAGATAGGCATTCTTCATATCTTTCAAAGACTACATAATATGGCATTTAAAATGTTTTAATAACTTAGGGCTTTTCATGACAATGAGACACATCAGCTCCTGGCAGCACCAATCTACTTCAAGAAGAAGATGGGCATTGAAGAGTCTCCTTCTGGAGTTTGCTAACCATTTGGGCACAAAACTACTCTTGCCTGGACTGTTGCATAAATTGGACATGAAGAACTGCAAGGAGATGACTGCTGAATTTGCCAAAAGGTAAGATGATCCCTCGGGGTTCCTGTTTCATGAAAGAGTCTGTGAGACATTCTGCAGGACACAGAAGAAAGTGACTGAACTGTCTTTAAAATTTCCTGCTTCATGGAAAAGTCTGCTGGATACTATGGGCCTGTAGGCTGAAGATGGATGCCCCAATGATACAGAAAAACTTTGGGTGACTGTCTAGGCAATGAGATGTCTCTGTCATTTCTAGAGTTTTGGAAGTTGTTTACTTCTCGTTTACTTAGGTAATATTATATCCTTCTGGAGTCTTTGATGGAGTTGAAGAATAGATAGATAGTTATAGTTTTCCATTGTTATGACAAAAGATAAAATAGATATAAATATTATAACTATAATTCTTGCTTGATAACTGTTTTGTTATATATAATTTTACTATGTTAAAGTTAAAGCCTTCCTTTTTGTTTAAATAGAAAAGGGGAAATGGTGTAGGAGTTCCTTCTGTTTATGTCTTGCTTTCATTGGATAATGAATAAGGAAACTGCCTTGGCCTAGTTGATAAGACATAACTTAGGTAGACAGAGTAGACAGAACTGAATGCTGGGAAGAAGGGCAGAGTGGAAGACGCCATGGATCTCCTGCCTGAGATGGACACTGGTTAGAAACTTTCCGGTAAGCTACAGTCACACATGGAGATACACAGATTAATGGAGTTGAGTTAAACTAATATGTAAGAATTAGCCAATAAGAGGCTAGAGATAATGGGCCAGGCAGTGATTTAATTAATATAATTTCTGTGTAGTTATTGCAGGTATAAGCTAGCTGGGCAGCAGGGACAAACAAAGGGCCCCCACTCTCCTTGTAACAGGATGTAGGGAATTGGGGTAGATCAAGTAAACTTGACAATGTTCAACTACTATGATTACAAATGACAATTGTATTTGGTGGAAATATGGCAGGTTCATAGATAAGAGGTGAGTGAACTTTCTTGTGGGCTCTAGGCCTCAGGTGAGTTTGAGAAGATGTGTAAGCAGAGATTGATTTGGGAGGGGTCGTCGAGAAGACGCCAAAGGATCAGGAGAGGCTTCACAAGCACAGGGGACATGGAAGAGCATTATGCAGCATTCTGATTGGGCCTCTGTGCATTTGTCAAATAGCAGGGAGTGAGGCTAAGTCAGAACCTGAAGGCCTCTGGAGTAAGCATAACTGGAAGCTACGGGCTTTCAAGGTTCCCTACTCAACTCTTAGTGCAACATTACATAATGCTTTACTCGAGCTGCTTGGGCCTTCATCCCTCTATAGAGTGGCAGAGGAGTCTCTTAGACAACTTATGATTCTGAACCAGCTAATAGACTGCACAGCACTACATGGAGGAACTGCCAGATAAAGCCACACAGGGTGACTTCATTTTAAACAGATGGTAAGATCATGTCTTATGAATTATTTGTAAAGGGTAACTGTTTTTAAATTTCCTTTAATTATGAACTCTCTTTTAAAGTTTCAGCAATAAACACTACCTGAAAACAGTAGAGGCTGGATTCTTGATTCTTCCCGGGTCTATGCTCCAAGTCAAGTTCAATTCATCTGTTGTCTGCGTGAGTTATTTGTCAGACGCTTTCATCAATAGGCTCTTCAGAACATCCTCAAAGAAAGATCAAATGTTCTCTGCTTTCCACACGAGGAAAGTGAAGGACATACATTGCCATCCTTGCTCAGAAATTGTGAAGACTTTCTTTGTTTTTCAGTGGTAATATTTATTAAGTCACATAAAAGAAATGTTTATAAAGATAATTCTCTTTATATCAAAATTTTAATTATATGATAATCTAAATTGATATTAAGAGAACATCAATATAAGTCCATATTCATATTAAAGTATGTTTTAATACATAACAAAAACAGATTAAAACTCCCATTTTCTATTTATAATTTAATTTTATTATTTTTCTTTTTAAATGGTTTTAATTGACATAGAAGTAGGCAATTCCCCCCCTTCCCACAAGCTTCTCCCAGCTATTCTCCCTCAAGTCCCTAGAAAATTCCCCCATTCTCAAATTGATAACCTCCTCTGTTTTTTTTTAGTTAATCTTGTATCCTGTCACATTCTGAAAGTGTTTATCAGCTGTTGGAGTTCCCTGGTAGAATTTTTTTCTCATTTATGTAAACTGTCATATCACCTACAAATAGTGAAAGTTCTTCTTTTTTTCTAATCTGTATCCTCTTGATTTCCTTTTGTTTTCTTATTGCTCTAGCTAGAACTTTGAGTACCATATTGAATAGAGATGGAGATTGTGGACAGTCTTGTCTTGTTCCTGATTTTAGTGGAATCGCTGGGAGTTTTTCTCCATTTCATTTGATGTTGACTGTTGTCTTGCTGAATATTGCCTTTATTATGTTTAGGTATGTTCCTTGTATCCCTCACTTCTCCAGGTGGTGGCAATGGCAAGGTTCTGGTAGGTGCCATGTGGGATAGTTGGGGGTGAAGTACACACACGTTAAAAATTTCAAATTGACTGGGTGGTAGTGGCAATGCCTTTCTTTAATCCCAGCACTCGGGAGGCAGAAGCAGGCAGATCTCTGTGAGTTCGAGGCCTGCCTGATCTATAGAGGGACTTCTAGCACAGGCTCCAAAGCTACAGGGAAACCCATTCTCAAAAATAAATAAATAAATAAACAAACAAACAAATAAAAAATTTCAAATAGTAAACTTTAAACAGTTTTCATGACAATTGTATCTCAATAAAACCCCTTATGAAAGAAAAAGCTTTGACTTTCATTTTCCTTGCTCGTTTATATGGCTCTGTCCCTGACAAAGAAGTTACTGGATGGTATTTGTGATGGTGGTGTTGATGGCGGTGAAGGAGAAGCTGGTGATGGTGGTGGCGATGATGGTAAATGACTGGAAGATGCAGTAAGAAAATAAGAATATTGGTTGCCTTCCTATACACCAGATGTTCCCCTAAGCTCTTAAAGGAATAACTGTGCTTTCCTTTTGGAGGGTTCTTGAAACACAACTGTGAGATAGTAAGCTACCCCTGCTTTTCTGAAGAAGAAGCTAAAGCTAACAAGCACTAATTAGACCACTGGAATTACAAAGTTTAATCATGAGAAAATTTTGAAACAGAAATATCAGCCTATTTTGGATTCAAGTCTTTACTCATCTCACTTCTTAAGGATCTCACTACCCCGAATCACCATGGCAACTAGCCCTCATCAGTCTCCTCACAAGGCAGAGAACTGCAAAAGTCAAATGGAGCCTTCCCCTGGAACATCTGTGGGTGAGCATGAGGACCAGTGTGTTTGAACTTTGTGTGCTCAGGTATGCAGGGTGAATTGCTCCTGGGACTGGAGCTGGGAAGTGGCCAGGCTTCTAGACAGGTGAGGGTGATGGTGCTTTGGGAGGGTCTTCTGGTCACTTTGGAAATTAACAGAATCTGAGTTTATAAGAGAGAAGAATAGAAATCAGAGAGGAAAGCATGTGGGAGAGGAAAGCATCACAGCAACGGCCTTTAGGCGGACACCATTCTATCGAAATTCTACTGTCCACCCTGGCAAGGTTGTATCTGTTTGAGGAATATCAGGTACAAAAAATATGTAGATTTGTGTATCAATTTCCTTCTATATAAACTCTCCATTTGAAGGGAAGCAAGCTCCATAGAACACATGATGTTCTAAGGGGAGGGAGCATGATGTCCTGGGGGAGAGCTCCATAGGACACATGATGTTCTAAGGGGAGGGAGCATGGTGCCCCATGGGAGAGCGCCATAGAACACATGTTGTTCTAAGGGCAGGGAGCATGGCGTCCTGCGGGACAGCACCATAAGCTTGGAAAGTAAACAATTCAATGGCTTCAGAAAGTCCCTGAAACTGACTAGGATCACACCCACAAATGCTGAGTAGAGGAGATGAATTAGCCCAGCTGCCTGGAAGTGACCCTCTCCAACTCTAAAACTGCCTGCAGCTTTCATGAACTGCCATCCATGCTGGAGTGACCTTTTGGTAACACAGCTCTCATTGACTCGTTTCTGCTCCTATAGGTTACCCTTGACCCATACTCACATAAGTAACCCCAACAAAACTTATTGGTTCACCCGTTGACTTTGATGGTGCCCTTACTTTTCTCTGTTGACATTCCCTATCTAGGATGAGTAGGTATTTGTTAATGTCTCCCTAGAAATGGTGTCATGCAACAGACTTCAAGAAGTCAGACATGGTAAGCCACTCAACAATATCCAGTATCTAACACTGAGCCTGCACCGTGGTGGAAAGCTTGTTAACAGTCCCCTGACTGACTGATCGCACCTAAACAAGGCATAGTTTGGTTGGGATGGAACTCTTCAGCTTCCCATGCTTTTGATAACTGACAGCAGTGTTTTGACCTTTATAGGAGATGACATAGTGAGATCGTGACAGCTAGGCTGCACTGAGAGATGTGCATGGGAAGAAAGGACATTCCTGTCGGAGGGCATAAGGATTCTGAGGGAAGAGAGACAGCAGGATGCTCTACAGTTAAAGAGAAATGGAGGATGGTAGGAGGAAAGAGCATTGGAATGGGCAAAAGGGGAAGAGCCAGCCCCTGTTGGAAGGAGTGGTATTGAGTTCCTATTCAATGTGAGGTAAAGTCCCTAGAAAACATTAAGGCAAAGTGAAGAGGGCTAATATGTCATTTGTTCTGTGTTCTCAGTGTCTCATTCTAACTGGTGCTTGGGTGATACAGAGAGAATGTGTTTTAAACAAGGAGTTTCAGAAATGGGAGCTGTCATCATTTTCAGGAGGATAGTGCCATTTCCCTAGACCACAAAGCCATTACACACATCTGGGTCACAAGGGATGAAAATCTTGAGACATCAGATTGGTACAATGATTTATTTCTAATCAAGTAACTTCAAAATATAACAAAAGGCATGGTGACAAAACTCTGGGCAGGCAGACTCCAGGAGGGCTTCCATGAAGAATTTCTCTTGTCCCCTGGAGGGAAGGCAGCAAGATGAGGGTGGGGAAGGTAATAGATTTTTTTGCAACCTTCAATATCTGAGACAGACATGGCTCTGGTATGCAGGAGGTAAGTTCTGATGAGATCACAACTTCTGCCTTGACCGACCCTCATATACTACTTTTCTTATTACAGCTGTGTGAAGGTTCTGATGGCCAGAGTTCACACACACACACACACACACACACACACACACGCACACACACACTCGCATGCATGCATGCATATGCACTCATATGCACACACAATCACACACATGCACACACGCACACCCGTGAAAATAGAAAGAGTGATTTATCGAGGTTTACTACTATCTAGGGAGCAAGATGTACACACTAGAAAGACAGGAAAGGGATTGGGTATGTGACTTAGTGGAAGAACGCATGCTTAGCATGAAGGAGGCTCTGGGTTCAAAGCCTCCTTCTTTCTTTTCTATTTCTATCTTAAATAAAATAGAAAAAGATAGGGGAAGAAAGAAGGAATCTCTCCTTATGTTTAATGAAGTGCTTCTGACCACAGAACAAGACAGCATTAAACCCCATGAAAAAGGGTCTGGAGAAATGGCTCAGCGGTTAAGAACAGCAGCTGCTCTGTCAGAGGACCTGGGTTCAATTCCCAGCACCTATATGTAGCTCAAGAGGATAAGGCACATGATGAAAGAGAGGGGCACCTGGTGCACCTCCAACCTTCTATGCACACATAGGCATATACACCTGCACACACATGTCCCCATAGGCCACATAAAGTCTCTCTCTCTCGCGCGCACACACAATGTTTAGTATATTTAATATGTCTATTACCAAACACAAAATTTGCCTAAAACTTTTTTCATTTTGGAGAGAATGAAGAGGAATAAATAATAATGATAAAGGTAATAATAATAAGAAACAATGCCTGGGTATAGTAAACAACCCCTAAGCATGCGCGAGATGGAAACACTGAGAGTGGTTATATTTTACAATCATATCAAAAGTGCTTACAGTTGCTGTAAGATTACTACAAAGAGAAGAAATGTCTAAAATTTATCTGGTGTGCTACTAACAAAATTCAAAGAAGCAAGAACTTCTTAGGTAATTTAGCAAAATGAGGTACAATCCCTCTGATAGAATACTATGCAGCCATATTAAAACATTTCTTTTCAAAAACTAAGCCTTGACATGGAGGAGTTTTGACAGTCGAGTGCTGTGTTTTAAAAGTGGGATTTAATAGTCATACACACTGCAGACTCATGTAGTGCAGAATCTCTGTCTGTGTGTGTTCACACAGCCTTATTCCTAAGAGCAAAATGATGGAAATAGCGCACACTTCCTTCAGTGGATAAATGACAAATGTATGTTGATACGTAAAATGTCCTGCTCGAACCTCTGGGTCCTGCTCGAACCTCTGGGTCTCTATCCTTAACAAAGAAAGTCAACCGCACAAGGTTACTCATTCTCATATGCACTGAGCTTTGTAAAACACTGACAAATTACAATTTTTATGTAAACTTATATGCTTATGGGGCACAGAGTGGTGTCATAATTTTGAATACAATGTTGTCTAGGTCAAGCTAACAATGTATATATCACTGAGGATATTTAAAAGATTTGAAATTAAATATTTGGAAATTGTTCTTAGTGATTTTTAAATGTACTCTACTACATTTTCCAATGGGTCTGAAAAGAAATCAAATTATTTCCTCTATCTAACCATGCCTTTTCCCATCTGACTACTGAATGACAAAATCTCACAGAAAAAAGGTGAGTGGCCAGCAGTGCTAAAGAGCAGGGTGGAAGGTGTGGCTATGAGGAATGGTGGAAGGTGTGCCGCATGGTGCTGCCATGGTTCTGTTCATGTGGGTCCATGAATGTATGTGTCGGCTTGCACAGCTCTGTGCACACGCCAGTGAAGACACGCGAACACCAGTGTCCTCAGAGAGATGCCGTGCTGAAGTCACTGTGGTCGGCAATGTGGAGAAGCTGGGGCGGTGTATACAAGCACATTCTTCTATTTTCAAGGTTTTGAAAAGATTTAATTCTTTTTCCTTTATGTGTATGAGTGTTTGCCTGCATATGTGAGTGGTACCACATATATGCCTAGTGTCAGTGAAGAACTCTCCTGGACTTGTGAAGGTTGTGAGCCATTCTGTGGGTGCTAGGAAGTAGACCATGGTCCTCTACAAGTGCAGCAAGTACTTTTGACCACCAGGCCATCTCTCTAGTCATGATTCAAGGTTTTACTAGAATATATTTCATGCCTGTGTCTAACGTATCTGGCTCCTACTCGTCCATCACTCTCTGGTCCCCCTCTCCTTCCGCGGTCTCCCTTTCTCTCCTCTGCTAGTACTGCTTCTGCTCCGTGCCGTTCTTCTGAGTCAATGAGTGCAGCTGGGGTCATTTATATCAATTTCCCGAGAGTACGTAATGATATAAAAAGAAAGAAAAGTACTTCCTACTAAGTAAAATACAATTTTGTTTCAAAAACACAAATTCTGACTAAAAAATATTTCATTATATTAACACTGATATTTTGTTAATGACATAATTGTTATTTTTATTCTCCTGGGTTCTCTTCTATTTCCTAAGTTTTCTCACAAAATGCATACTATTTTTAAGTTCTGAGAGGTATTTGTGAATGTGATTGAAAAAACATCTGATGAATGAAGTTAAGAGCTTAGGATAAAAGAATATAAAATAAACATTAGATAGCGTAAGACAGTGAAACCATGCAAGGAAAGGATCGAGTGACGATAAGGGAAGAGAGGAAAAGAAACGCCCTGATGAGATATGGGAATGTGACGTAAAAATACGCTTAAGAAGAAATCAAATCATATATTAAGAACAGGCAGAAAACATATGGACACTAACCCTGAGGTGTATGGGAGAAAAACACTCAGATGTTGCCCAGAATACAGAATCCGAGAACAAAGACAGGAAATAATAAGAGCTGGAATAAAAGATGTGGGGTACCAGAGAGAGAGAGGCAGCATACCACCAACTGGTTGTTCCGGAAAGCAATCCTAAAAAATGGGACAAAAGCCGTCATTAGAGAGCGACAAAATAGCACAGTACCTCCCAGGTTTGGGCACGGCCAGACTCTGAATAGATACAAAGGTGCCACTTGCTAAACAAAGTCTCCCATGGCTTTAGAATTTCAAAGATAAACTCAAAAGTTTTCTGTGTGTATTCCAGTGTAAAGTAGAACAAAAGCAAACACAGGACACACTTGCCTGGAAAGATAAAACAGCAAACTGGCCTCAAGCCTTTCCTCGGTAACAGCCACTTTGGAAGAAGATGGTTTATGGCGCCATAGTGCCCACCAAATTTTCAAGTCGTTACTACTATGCCAAGCAAAACCGAGGCCATCTTAGTAAGCAGCCGTAAATTTTACAAATTCAGTGCTCATTGTTAACAAAGACCTAGTGCAATTAGAATAAAATAAATGTGCCTGCTCCCCATGTGTGACCATCCCCAGCCAGCAACCACATCGTAGGCACAGATGCAATGCTGTGTTACTTCTTGGCACACCAGGTCGTCTCACCAGGCTAGTGGATCACAGGGACGGAGGGGTAAGGAAAACTCTCATTAATTACCCAAGGCACAGTTGTCTACTCGGAAAAGAAATGAAAATCTGAAGAACATTCTGTAGGTAGTGTGTTAAAAATCAACGTAACTACAATTTCCTCTATATTTGAAATAAAACAATTCCATTTGCAATGCTGATAACATCGAAATTAAGTCAAAGTTAGGGGAAGCACACATGGATACACAGAGGCAACCCCAGTCCAGGGTTTCCCATGAAGCCTGGAAGGGTTGGGGTGGCATTCTTGTGTCTCTGCTGGGCTAGGGGTGTGGCTGCAAGACTGCATGCTTTCCCAGCATGCCTGAGACCTTGGCTTTGATTGCTCATGCATTAAAAGCAAATAGTAACAAATGAAAGTTTGTAGATTGCTTGCTGGGAATAAGTTTCAGTGCCTTCAAGACATTCTTCTAGAATTGTATTTTTAAAAAGTAGTCCGTCTCCTAAGGCTCCACCTATGAGACTAACAGCAAACAAACAAACACACAAACAATCAAAAACCAAACGAGGGTGGTGGAGAGGGCAGCAAGGTGCTGCCAATTGAATTCAACCAAACTATTGCCAGCGCCAATACACATCCGCTGTGACTGCACACATGCAGTCTGGAAAAGAAAGGAAAGGAGAGACGTGAGGGGAGGAGGGACTAGCTGATAAGGGTTGGTGGCCCTGGGAGAGAGGGGAGATGACAATGTGGCAGTGTGATGCTTACTTTTGTCAACTCAACACAGTCTAGCATCACCAGGGAAGAGGGTCTCAGTGAGAAACTGTCTACATTGGGCAGGCCTGGGGCTGTGTCTGTGGAGGATTGTTCTGACTGAGTTAGCCAATGTGGCAAGATCCAACTTGCTGTGGGCAGCACCATTCCCAAGGCTTGTGGTTCTAAACTGTGTGAGAATGGATAAATCAAGCTAGGTATTGTTTGGGTGGAAGTGTCACCCCATCCCCTGGCATCCATTCACCCAAAGAGTCTGGAATGTTTGGTTGGAAGTTCCATCCCAAGGTTCCCCCCGCCCCCTGGGAATTACCTCAGTCCAGACTCCATCTCTGAGAAAGCCTGACAAATGATAATCCCGTCCCAGAGATGCTCAAGACCACTCCCACGAGATATTTAAACTGCACCCCCACCCCCAGAGAACAAACGTGGCTTTCTGGTCTTCCGTGTCTCCTCTGGGGGAGGGGGGCGGAAGGTTCAGTTTGATATGGTCTGATTTGGATTATTGTGTCGGCGGAGAGGCTTATCGGGGCGCAAAAACTCTTTAAGTATGGCTGTTTTGTGTGCTTGACAGTGAATAAGACGTGACTAGTTGTTTTTAATCTTTATGCCTTGATTCCTGCAAATATGAACCGTGAGCTCGAACCAGAAGCTGAGGTACACTTTTCTCCTTTAAGTTATGTTCGTCTGGGTGTTTTATGACAACCGCTGAAATGGCACTAGGACAGGGTGGCTGTGATCACAGTGCCTTGCACACAAGTGTGATATGGAAGCAACAGGACTTCTTTTTCATAAGTCTGCTGCTGTCGGGAAGGTGGAAAGCACCATCCACAAGCCCTAACCCTTCCTTATTCCACAGAGAAGAGAAGCCTGCCTGGATGCTTTAGGGAGAGAGTGCTAGATTCGGGCAGTCGTGTCTTCTCTTGCCCTCATCCTTTGGAAAAGACTTACCTTCCTGCAACAAGAGCACTTATTTCACTTACTGCTCTTGTCATAACCAAACACCTGATAAGAAGCGATGTAGGGAGGAAGGTGCGTGTGAAGGGCTGTAGTCTATCATGGCGGGAAAAGCTGGGCAGCAGAATGTGGAGCTGCAAGTCACATTTCCTCTGCAGTAAGGAGGCAAAGAAAGGTGCGAGCTGGTGCCCATCATACCCGTCTCTTTTATTTAGTCTGTGCTGCAGCCCATAAGAAGGTGTTCCCATGTTCTGGGTGATTCTTCCCTCCTTCCTCAAACGCTGCTGTGAATGCAACCATAGATACACCCAGAGGTACGTTTCCATGGTGATTTTAAACCCAGTCAAGTTGACAACCAAGATCACTTATCATCATAAGTCTGTTTTGTTCTCTAGAAATAGAGATGGGTGGGGAAGAATCTGGCCCAAAGTACTGCAGCAACTGTGAGGGCAAGCCTGACAGGTTCAGGTTCCACTGCCTGAGGGCTCTGCTACCCATGGTGAGCCACCTCCTCCAAATTAGTCAGTAGCTCCGCTGGCAGCTGGATCCCCATTGCTTCTTTTTAAACATATAATTTCTTTTCTTTTCTTTTTGTTAAAACAAACTATCTTTTTTCATTTTGCATACCAACCCCAGTTCCCACTCCCTCCCTCCTCCCATTCCTTCCACCTACCCCTTACCCCACCCCCACCCATTCTTCAGAGAGTGTAAGGCACAATGTTTTGGGGAAGGTCCAAGACCCTCCCTACTATATATCTAGGCTGAGCAAGATATCCATCCAAAGAGAATTGGTTCCCCCAAAAGCCAGTACAAGCAGTAGAGATAAATCCTGGTGCCACTGCCAGTGGCCCCGCAGTCTGCCCTAGCCATACAACTGCCATCCACATTCAGAGAGTCTAGTTTGGACCTATGCTGTTTCCTTCCCAGTCTGGCTGGAGTTGGTGAGCTCCCATTAGCTCAGGCAGACTGTTTCAGTTGGTGTCCCCATCATGGTCTTGACCCCTTTGCTCATATTCTCACTTCTCCCACTCTTCACCTGAACTTTGGGAGCTCAGCCCAGTGCTCCCATGTGGGTCTTTGCCTCTGATTGCATCAGTTTCTGGATGAAGGTTCCATGGTGACATTTAAGATATTCATCAATCTGACTACCAGGCAAGGCCAGTTTGGGCACCCTCTCCACTATTGCTTAGGGTCTTAGCTGGGGTCATCCTTGTGGATCTCCACTGCTTTAACTCCCTGTTCACTCTCAGCCACTCTGGAGCTGGGTGGGAAGGAGAAGGATGCTGCTTGTCTGCCATACTTAGGCTCCAGCTCGGTGTCCCTAACACCCCTGCCCCAGATAGGAAGACCACATAGCTCCAGCAGGCAGAAGGTTTGACTAAATCAGTGTCGGTTCAACTGTGGAACAGAATCACATGCAAACTCTAACAGCGGTGTTCTCTACAAACACATAAAGTGGGCACTTCTTAAGATCAAATGGGAGGAAGCATGTAATAAAATAGTATTAAGTAAATAGGAATTGAGTACCTTGGAGGGGCAAGATAAGAAAGCAATGTTCAAAAGGCTGGCCTTTTCCTCTGGAGAGGGTTATGAGAAATTCTTATTATCTGCCTTTCTATATTATATAAATTCTCTACAATATATTTGCACGTCTTTTATAATCAGACCAAAAAAAATTACCACACACAAAAAACCATGTTATTTTTGAAGAAAGCAGAATCTCAGAGGTCACAGTGACTTTGTGCTGTTTGTCCTTTCTTTGATTTTGGCCCAGGGCACTTTGAACATATGAGCACAAACCCATGAAAGGTTTATTCTCGGCAATTCAACATGATTACTCTCAGTCTGATGATTCTCAGACCTTTGTCCTTGTACAAGGTCAGTCCACCCGTACACCTGCCCACTCATATACGGAACACTCACGAAGAGCTGTGTGCCTGAGCCTGTTCTGGTTATGCCATCCAGCTGCAGCCTCAAGAAAGTCAAATCTCAGCCTGAGAGGAGTGGTTCAAGCAGCAAGGCAGTATTGTGCCTTAGAACAGTAGATGGGCAACTGAGGCATCCATCCAATCCTGGAGGAATCAGAGAAACCAGAGCAAAGTATTCCTGTGATAGCCTTGGAGGAAGATACCATTTGATCTTGGTCATAGGAGATGAAGATCTTGGTGGGTAGAACAGATGGGCAGGATATTCCTGAAGGTAGGGAATGGAAGTATTGGGGTACATCTTTAATAGTACCCTAAGAATTGAAGGGCATAGGAAGATGGACCAGCTGTGTTCTCTTGTCACAAATCATAGAAAGTGACTCTAAGCTGAGGAATGAAGTGAGCGTGGGGCTTGTCTGAAGAGCTCCAGGAGAGCTGGGGAGCCAGGTGCAGCAAGGGCAGCTACAGTGAGCTGAATGAAGCCCACCTGAAGCTGCCACAGGGGAGCCATCTGTCCTCAGCCCAACGGTCACTGAAGCCCCTGTTCTTAGGTGGGGGTTAGATAGCTGACCCTCAGCTGAAGAAAGGGGCTCACACTGATTGACAGTAGAGGGTGTTTAACTGGGTAAAACCTTCTAATACAAAACCAAAGTTGACCCTCACAGCTCAGAATGGGGTTCTCAATAAGGAGTGCATTTGTTTCTCAGGAAATTTCTCCAGAATTTTTTTTTTAAAAAAACTTGTTACAGAATGAAGCAGGCAGAGGTATCACTGTGATCTACTGGGTGGAGCTGAGACAGCGCATCATACAACTGTTCAGAGGTAACTCCCATGTGATGTGGGACATCCCTCTATGTGTTGTGGTTACCATTGATAAATAAAGGAACTGCTTGGGTCTATAGCAGAGCTATAGGGGAACAGAGCTAGGCAGGGGAAACTAAGCTGAATGCTGGGAGAAAGGAGGCAAAGTCAGAGAGAAGCCATGTAGCCCCACTGGAGCCAGACAGAATTTTAGCCAGTAAGCCACAGCCACATGGTGATACACAGATTACTAGAAATGGGTTAAATTAGAATGTTAAAGTTAGAAAATAAGAAGCTAGAGCTAGAGGTAGGTCCTTTGTTTACGAGACACCTAAGCAGCGAGGAGATCAGGTCCAGGCACCAGGAGAGACATCACTGGGGTGAGTGAGTTTCTGACCACGGCAGCAGCCCGGGACAGGGAACTCAGACACCCCTCCTACACTTCCTGGTCATCCTCAGGGGCGACTCTGCCCGATACCACCTCTCTCTTCCTATCCCACCCAGCTTGCATCCACATCCCTCCCCCCCTCCATCTGATTTCCTTCCCTCGTAGACCACATAACATCTCCCAGCCCAGCCTGTCTGGGCTCTAGGACCGAATCCGAATCGGCAGGGCAAACGGGAGGGTGGTAGCTCCTTTGTTCCCACTAGCCTGCCTGCAGCGAGCTAGGTAGGTCCTTTGTTTACGAGACATCCAAGCAGCAAGGAGATCTGAACCCGGCACCAGAAGAGACATCAGGCTTGCATCCACAACCCACCCAGAGTGGTCCTGAGGAGTTCCATCTGGATGCAAAAACTGGACCAAGACACCAGGCCTCTCCTGGCTCCATTTGAAGGAGGAGATGGGAAGGCGCCAATGCAAGACTTCTTCCAACAACCTGAAAGGCAGCATGACTTCACCAGAACCAAGGGATCACGAAATAAGAAGAATTGTACACCCTACTCCAGAAGAATTA
>NW_026068126.1:213234-257537 GCF_014885135.2 Alexandromys fortis
GAGTGGGGGGAAGGGGAGGGAAATGGGAGGCTGGGAGGAGGCAGAAAGTTTTTTTTTCTTATTCTCAATAAAATAAATAAATAAATAAATAAATAAATAAATAAATAGATCTGACATTGAAGTAATAAAGTATGTCATTTTCAGCTGTAAAAAAAAAAGAAGCTAGAGCTAACGGGTCAAACAGTGTTTTATATAATATAGTTTCTGTGTGATTATTTCTGGCTAAGCAGCCAGGAACTAACTAACAGCCTCCCTCCTACACCCATGTTAAAGAGCTACTCAACTCTAGGAAGGAGAAAGTCTGACCTGGAGGGTACAAGGGAATGAGAAGAAGCAATAGAAGTCCATTAGGAAAGGGGGCAGATGTAAGGATGGACAATAAAATTACCTCTAAATAATGGGGATTTTATGTTGAAAGCAATGAAGAAATTGAAGGAAAAAAGAGTCATTCAAAGAGTCTAGGCCACGGAAAGATGTCCCATCCATGGCCAACAGAAGCAGGTAACATGATTTCCAGATTCTTGGTAATTCCCTCCCTCTGTCATTGTAGACTTTTTTTTGTTTATTTTTATTGAGCTCTACATTTTTCTCTGCTCCCCTCCCTGCTTCTTCCCTCCCCACTTCAACCCTTCCCCAAAGTCCCCATGCTCCCAATTTAATCAGGATATCTTGCCATTTTCTACTTTTTACTTCCCATGTAGATTATATCTATGTAAGTCTCTCTTAGTGTCCACATTGTTGTCTAAGTTCTCTGGGATTGTGGTTTGTAGGCGGGGTTTCTTTGCTTTATGTTTAAAAAACACCTATGAGTGAATACATGTGATAATTGTCTTTCTGTGTCTGAGTTAACTCACTCAAAATAATGTTTTCTAGCTCCATCAATTTTACTTCAAATTTCAAGATGTCATTATTTTTTTCTGCTGTGTAGTACTCCATTGTGTAAATGTACCACATTTTCATTATCCATTCTTCAGTCAAGAGGCATTTAGGTTGTTTCCAGGTTCTGGTTATGACAAAGCTTCTATAAACATAATTGACCACAAGTCCTTGTGGCACGATTGATCATCCTTTGGATATATACCCAAAAGTGGTATTAATGGGTCTTGAGGAAGGTTGTTTCCTAATTTTCTGAAAAATTGCCACACTGACATCCAAAGGGTTTGTACCAGCTTGCATTCTCACCAGCAATGCAGAAGTGTTTCCTTTTCCCCACAACCTCTCCAGGATAAGTGGAGAGGCCATTCTTGCAGGTATAAGATGGAATCTCAGAGTTGTTTTGATTTGCATTTCTCTGATGACTAAGGATGTTGAACATTTTCTTAAGTATCTTTCAGTCATTTTAGATTCCTCTGTTGAGAATTCTTTGTTTAGGTCTGTACTCCATTTCTTTTATTGTATTATGTGTTCTTTTGGTGACTAATTTCTTGAGTTCTTTGTATATTTTGGAGATAAGACCTCTGTCTGATGTGGGGTGAGTGAAGAACTTTTCCCATTCTGTAGGCTGTCGTTTTGTCTTGTTGACCGTGTCCTTTGCTTTACAGAAGCTTTTCAGTTTCAGGCAGTGTCACTTATTAATGTTTCTTTCAGTGTCTGTGCTACTGGGGTTATATTTAGGAAGTGGTCTCCAGTGCCAATTCATTCAAGTGTATTTCCCAGTGTGATTTGCTTTATGTTAAGGTCTTTGATTCATTTGGACTTGAGTTTTCTGCATGGTGGTAGATATGGGTCTATTTTCATTTTTCTACATGTTGATATCCAGTTATGTCAGAACCACTTGTTAAATATGTTTTCTTTTTTCCATTTGATATTTTTTGCTTCTTTGTCAAAAATTAAGTGTTTGAAGATGTGTGGGTTGATTTCCAGGTCTTCTATTCAGTTCCATTGATCCTCCTGTCTGTTCTTATGCCAATACCAGACTGTTTTCAGTACTGTAGTTCTGTATTAGAGTTTGAAGTCAGGGATTGTGATGCCTTCACAAGTTCTTTTATTGTACAGGATTGTTTTGGCTATCCTGGGATTTTTGCTTTTTCATATGAAGTTGACTACCATTCTTTCAAGGTCTGTGAAGAATTTTGCTGGGCATTTGCATTAAATCTGTAGATTACTTTTGGTAAGATTGCCAAGAGCATAAGAGATATTTCCACTTTCTGGTGTCTTCTTCAACTTCTTTCTTCAAAGATTTAAAGTCCTTGTCATACAAGTATTCCACTTGTTTGGTTAGAGTTACTCCAAGATATTTTATGATATTTGTGGCTATTTTAAAGGGTGTTGATTCTCTGATTTCTTCCCCAGCCCTTTTATCATCTGTGTATAGGAGGGCTAATGATTTTTTTTGAGTTAATCTTGTATCCTGCTACATTACTGAAAGTGTTTATGAGTTGTAGAAGTTCCTTGGTAGAACTTTGGGGATTGCTTATATAAACTATCATATCATCAGAAAACAATGAGAGTTTGACTTCTTCTTTTCCTATTTATATCCCTTTGATCTCTTCTTGATGTCTTATTGCTCTAGCTAGGACCTCAAGAGCTATATTGAATAGATATGGAGAGAGTGAACAACCTTGTCTTATCTTGCTCCTGATTTCAGTGGAATTGCTGGGAGTTTCTCTCCATTTAGTTTGATGTTGGCTGTTGGCTTGCTGCTTATTGCCTTTATTATGTTTAGGTATATTTCTTGTATCCCTTTTCTCTCCAAGACCTTTATCATGAAAAGATGTTGTATTTTGTCAAAAGATTTTTTGGCATCTAATGAGATGATCATGTGGTTTTTATTTTTTAGCTTGTTTATATGGTGGATTACATTGACATATTTTTGTATGTTGAACCATCCCTGCATCTCTGGGATGAAGCTCACTTGATTATGGTGGATGATGGTTCTGATGTGTTCTTGGATTCGATTTGCCAGTATTTTATTTAGTATTTTTGAATCAATGTTCATGAGTGAGATTGGTTTGTAATTCTTAGTAATGTCTTTCCGTGGTTTGGGTATCAGGGTAATTGTAGCCTCATAAGAGTTTGTCAATGTTCCTTCTGTTTCTATTGTATAAAATAATTTGAGGAGTACTGGTATTAGTTCTCCTTTGAAAGTCTTGTAGAATTCTGAGCTGAAACCGTCTGGTCCTGAGCTTTCTTTGGTTGGCAGACTTTTGATGACTGTTTCTATTTCTTCAGCAGTAATAGGTCTGTTTAATTTATTTATCTGGTCTTGATTTTTGGTAAGTGATATTTATCCAGAAAGTTGTTCATTTTCTTTAAATTTTCCAGTTTTGTAGAGTACAGGTTTTCAAAATATGACCTGATGATTCTTCGTATTTCCTCCTTGTCTGTTGTTATGTCCCCCTTTAAATATCTGCTTTTATTAATTTGAATAGTCTCTCTCTCTCTCTGCCTTTTGGTTAGTTTGGATAAAGTTTTGTCTATTTTGTTGATATTTTCAAAGAACCACCTCTTTGTCTTATTGATTCTTCTTCACTTGTTTCTTAGGTTCATTTGATTGGTATATTTTTTCCTAACCCTTTACTCTGAGATGATGTCTGTCTTTGAGGTTGAGATATGTTTCTTGTATGCAGAAGAAGGATGGATTCTGTTTTTGTATCCATTCTGTTAGCCTGTGTCTTTTTATAGGTGAGTTGAGTCCATTTACATTAATAGATATTAATGACCAGTGATTGCTATCTCCTCTCAATTTAGTTTTCATTGTTGGTGATGTTAATTTGTGTATTCTCCCTTCTTTGGGATTTGCTGCTATGAGACCATCAATTGTCTGTGTTTTGTTGGTATAGCAACTTCTTTGGGTTGGAGTTTTTCTGCTAGTATTTTGTGTAGGGCTGGGTTTGTGGCTAGGTATTGGTGAAATGTAGATTTGTTATGGAATATCTTGTTTTGTCCTTTTATGGTGATTGAAAGTTTTGCTGGGTATAGTAGTCTTGGCTGTCATCCATGATCTCTTAATGTCTGCATAATGCTTGACCACGACCTTCTGGCTTTCTTCATCTCCACTGAGAAGTCAGGTGTAATTCTGATAGGTCGACCTTTATATGTTACTTGGTATTTTTCCTTTGCAGCTTTTAATATTCTTTCTTTACATCGTATGTTTAGTGTTTTGATTATTATGTGGTGAGCAGGCTTTTTTTTTTTTTTGGATCCAGTCTATTTGGTGTTCTGTGAGCTTCTTGTATCTTCATAGGCATATCTTTCTTTAGGTTGAGAAAGTTTTCTTCTATGATTTTGTTAAATATATTTTCTGTACTTTTGAGTCGAACTTCTCCTTCTTCTATACCTATTGTTCTTAAATTTGGACTTTTCATGGTGTTCCATATTTCCTGGATATTTTGGGTTAAACTTTTGTTAGATTTAATGTTTTCTTTAACTGATGACTCTGTTTCCTCTATTGTATCTTCAGTGCTTGAGATTCTCTCTTTCATCTTTTGTATTTTGCTGTTCATGCTTGTGTTTGTAGTTCCTGATCATTTCCTTATGATTTCTGTTTCTATAATTCCATCAGCTTGTGTTTTCTTTATTGTCTCTATTTCAAGTTTCAAAAGTTTCAAGTACTGAATAGTTTCTTTCATATGTTTGATTTCTTTTTTTATTTTAAGTGATTTGCTGATGTCTTCCTTTTTTTTTTTTTTTTTTTCTTTTCCTTCTGTTTTTTAATGCAATTTCTCAATTCCTTTTTAAGGGTTTTAAACATTCTCTTGAAATATTCTCTTGGACTTAATTTTTTGGTTCATTCTTTTTTGGTTGTTCAGGTCTTGTTGTTGTAGGGTCTTTAGGTTTTACTGGTGTTGTGTTGCTCTTTGTGGTGTTACATGTATTCTTACCTTTTCTACTCATCTTTTCCTCTAATAGGTGTGGTTGGGGCTGTCTGAGATTCTGTTGAATAATCTTCTATGTGGGAGTGAATCCAAAGCTCAGATAGTGTTCCTCATGGTACATTCAGTGTCACAGTTCTAGTTACCTTATTGGTTACTTGGTATTCCTAGAGATAGCTTAGCACTCCTGTGCCTTGCTTTGCTCACTTTCAGTTTGATGTCTCAGGCCTACTTTGGCCTAGGTTGCCAGATTTGTCCTTTTCTGTAAATCCTGGTCTGGATCCTCTCCTGCAGAAGACGCTGACTTGGAGTTGAACCTGGAAAGGTTTCTGGCTCCAGTCTACTTACTCGGACGTCCCAGGCTTGAGCACGCCTGGAATTGTAGAGGACCTGCTTACTCCCTCAGAGGTCCCAGACTTAAGCTCAGACCCGCAGAGGTTCCAGGTTCCTGCCTATTACCTTTGATGTCCCAGACCAATTCCCAGACCCAAAGAGGTCCTGGCTCAGGTCTGCTCCCTCTGAGGTCCCAGACTCATGCCTGGCTCCCTGAGATCTCTGGTTCCTGCCTATTCCCTTGGAGGTCCCAGGTTCACACCCATGGCAAACTTTTAAACTTTTCTTTCATTGCCTGCCACTAATTAGCCATCTTCATTGGGAACAGGGTGATACCTGATTGATATAGCAGGGAATTCGAATATGCAGCATGTTGTAGAGGCTCAATCAATCTCTGCTGAAAGAATAAACAAATATGTATAGATGAATGTATGCAGAAGTGGATTAGTACATGAATGGATGAATACATGAATTGGTGGATGAACTACAGGATATAATTATAAATACTTTGTCTAGAACAGAGTAGTACTTTTAGGTGATAGACAAAAAGTTCCACTTCTAACCAAGAAGCTATTCATAATTGCTATCTTCTGAGAAGGGAAAAATCAATTTTCTCGTGTGGAGTGTCATCTATACTCCAGGGCAGGTCTCATACCCAGGAATAGTTGGCAAACACAAAATGAACTCCACTGTCTTGTTTCTGTTTTTTTTGTTTGTTTGTTTTGTTTTGTTTTGTTATTTTTGACAACTTGGTTGATTTTTTTTGCTTAATTTGTCTGCTTAGATTTGATGTGTGTGTGTGTGTGTGTGCGCGTGCTTACAGAGAAATAAAGAGAGAAAGAATGTGAAATTGCTTGGGTAGGAGGTATAGAGAATCTGGTAAAGAATATGATTAACATATAAAGAATGAAATAAAGTTTCAATAAAAACTTTTAAAATTCAGGCTATAGTCTTAATGATCACTGTCATATTCCTGCATACAAAAGATCCCAAAGGAAGCAAATACTTTAACAGAATAGTGTGTGATATCCACAAGTATATTCATGATGTACTAAGCAGAGCACTTGGTGCAAATCATCTACTAGTCTAAAAGACACATTCAGTCTTCACCCTGTAGTATTTGGAATCTATTGAGCAAAAACAAGGCAGCAAAAAGTATGTGATTAGGAATTGTGACAAATAGTACTCATAAGATAGTCAGAATACAGTTACAACTTTTCAAAAGCCCAGGATGGGTAACCAACTGAGGGTTCTTTGAAGGAGATAAGCTGAGTCTGGGGAAGGGTGGAAGCTACCATGCAGCTAACAGATGGGATAAAGAATATTCCTGTAGAGAAAAGTCAAAGACTGGGAGTGAAATACAGGAAAGACATGCTCTGTGCACAGAGGAAAGTCAAAGTCTGGGAGTAAAATACAGGAAAGGCATGTTCTGTGCAGGGTCCTTAGCTGGGGCTGTCAGAGCACAGTGAGTAGAAGGCAAACCTTGGAGCTGGCTAGAGAATAGTGAGTAGTGATGTGGGAGGTCCTTCTGTATGTGTTGTGGTTATTGGTTGATGAATAAAACTCTTTGGACCAATGGCTTAGCAAAGTCAAGTCAGTTGGTAAATCAGAACAGAGATATATAGAGAAATAGGCAAAGTCAAAGAGATGCCTTGTGGCTGCCTAAAGAGAAAGACACCACTTCTGGAACCTTACCGGTATGCTACGCCTCATGGTAATATAATAGAAATGGGTTAACTTTAGATGTAAGTGTTAGTTAATAAGAAGCCTGAGCTAATAGGTCAAGTAGTGTTTAACATAGCTTCTGTGTATTATTCCAGTCTGGGCAGCGAGGAAATGAATGAGCAGTCTCCATTTACAAAATGAGTATGCCAATGTGGAGCAACTATGTCCACATAAAACCTGAGAGACCTTGCAAAGGGATTCTAGACACAAAAGAACAGACTTAAGCATGGCTTCTTAGTAACAGTATTTTCTCAGGCACGCTCTGTTTGCAAGTGGAGCCATGATTCCTTTAAGAGAAGGCTTCCTGACTCAGCATCAGCAGCAAAAACTGTGCAGCTTCTTTCAGAGACAGCTCCCTGGTTCATGCTGACAGTGCGAACTCTGGCTCTTTTGGGAGTTCCTGCACTTAAACAGGATTTGTGAGCAGTGTTGCTACTAGTAGTTTAATAGTGACATAGACCCGCTGTGTCCCTGAAGCTGGAGCAGTGAGCATGCCTCCTCTGTGTTGGATGGACTGGGCAGAACAAACAGATAGGGCCATGGAGTTGGTACTATCCATGCCCACTTAGCATTTTAAGAAGTGCACCTGGTCAGAAAGTGATTACAGATATGAAATAAAGACAGATTCAGGCAAAAATAAACCTCTGGATGGGTCACAGTGTGCTTTTAAATGTATGTAGGCTTGGGAGAGAGAGGAAAAAAGAGTATAAACAGAAAAAGAAGTACAGACAGTCATTGATTAAGGGAGCAAAGATAATAAAATAATACTAAAAAGTAATAGTGTAAAAAAACCCTATAAAGATGGAAAATACACAGAGAGTCTGAATTATATATATTATTGTGTTTTCTTTGAATTTTTGACTACAGAGAGACATTTGATTCTGGGGGTTGCTATGTTAAATCAACATAAAGTGTCTTGACTTCAAAATTTGAGTCTAAGGATATGTTACTTTGGAAAGCAGGTTCTGCTTTTGTTTCCACCAGAAATGAGAGTCTGTGGATTCCTTCCAGGCTAATGTGGTTTTATGGAACAAGACCCCCTGAAAGGTCTCCAAAAACCCTAAAAATACTTCACCTAACAAAAAGCAGGAAGTAGTCTCAAAAACTTTACCCAAATTCCCAAAATGATTGTTTATAAATGTTTGTTTTTATTTAAAGAAGGATATGATGTAGAAATGAATATTTTACATTGGTACAGACTTTGGTCTATTGATACAAGTTTAAGGTTGATTTGTAACACTGTATATATGTATTTCTTCTCTTGTTTAAGGCATTATGTTTGTGCAGCTCATTTTAAAATGTAATGTATAATTAAAAATACAGATTAATAGATAGTCATTTATAATAATAAAACTTTTAGTCATTAGTTAGGCTTTCTAGATATATAGAAATATATTTCAGTAAATAGACAATCTTCAACATGTCAAAGACCTACAGAATATAGCATTTAAAATGTTTTTAAAACTTAGACTTTTCTTGACAGTGAGACATGTCTGCTTCTGGCAGAACCAATTACTTTAGAGTTCATGGGCATTGAAGAAACTCATTATGCTATTTGCCTTCAATGTGACAAGGTTAGCCATTTGGGCAAGAAACTACTCTCGCCTGGACTGCTTAATGGTATGCTGTGTGAACTGGACATGCAGGACCCACAGAAAAGTGACTGCTAAACTTTCTAAAATATGGGATTGTCCTTCAGGGTTCCTGCTTCACAGAGGAATCTGCCAGACATTCTGCAGGACACAGAAGAAAGCAACTAATGAACTTTGCCATTATAAGGCAGAACAGGTATTCAATTTTCCTGCTTCATGGAAAAGTCTTCTGGATACTATGAACCTGTAGGCTGAATATGGATGCCCCAACATTATAGAAGAACTTTGGGTGGCTATTCAGACAGCAAGATGTCTTTGTCAATTATAGAACTTTGAAAGTTGCTTACAATGCACTCCCTGTTTACTTAGGTAACATTATATCCTTCTGGGATCTTTGATGGAGTTAAAGGCTAAATACTTATAGTAATAGTTTTTCTTAGTAATGATAAAAGATAAATTGTGTGACACTTTAGACTCACAAAAATACTGTAACTGTAATTCTTGCTTGACACCTGTTTTGTTATATGTAATTTTACTATGTTAAAGTTAAAGCATTCTTTTTTATTTAGACAGAAAAAGGGAGATTATGTGAGATGTCCTTCTGTATATGGATTGCATTTATTGGTTGATGTATAACGTTGTTTGGGCCAATGTTTTAGCAGAGTAAAGTCAGGTGTGAAATCGGAACAGAGATATAGAGAGAGAGTAGGCAGAAAAGAGAACCTTTGTAGCTGCTGAAGGAGAAAGATGCTACAGCTGGAACATTATCAGTAGACCACAGCCTAATGGTGAGAATAATAGAAATGGGCTAATTTAAGATGTAAGAATTAGTTAATAAGAAACCTGAGATAATAGGCCAAACAATATTATAATTAATATAGTTTCTGTGTGACTATTCTGGTCTGGGAAGCCAGGAAACAAATGTGCTGTCCCCAGTTATAGAGTAGATGGAGTATCTTGTGACATGGACATGAGACAGCTGAGGTCATGCAAGGGCTGTGGGACATTGCAAACATTTGGATCTTACTTGGATTTTCTCTTTCAGAATAAAATGGTTTAAGTTAATAAAGCATCTTATTATTACTTGAGTCTGTACATTCCCTGGGTGCTTCTTTTGCTAGTATGTATTGGTTGATCATGCATACACATTCATCTGGTTGTTGTATTGTGCTGGCTTATGACATGGTAAGCCTGGGCTTCCTTGAGGTATGGTTTTTGGACTCCATGAAAAAAAAAACACTACAACTGGAAGTTGAAGGTCTTTTAAGGACCAGCATTGGGTGTTACAAGGCTGCCTCATTACATTGATAAAAATAAATCATAGGGCCAGTCTTTTTGATGAGAGAAGTTTTGGTATTTAATTCACTTACAAATTGTTCTTACACAGTAGAAGCCATTTAAGTTTTAATAAGGCATGGAGATTAACATAATGATATTTAGGATTTTCAAATATTTATAATCTGTAATGGGGAGAATGGAGTGCAGGGGCAAGCATTGCATTAAGGAAACAACACTGCATAGCAGACAGAGCCCACTTACCTCTCCGTGTTCTTTCTAAGTCCATCTACCTCTGCTAGTGAGGGTCAGTGTCATCTGGATCCTGCCTCTTGGATCTTCTAGTGTGAAATCAAACTGCCCAGAGGGTTTTCAAGCCTTCAGTGCCCAAACACCACAGGTCAGAGGGGCAGCTCTGTCCCTTGGACCAGCCGCTAGTGTTACCCACCTCTACTGTATGTGGACAGCCATTGCTAAGCTTTCTAGCTATCAGTGTAAACCAATCTAATACATTCCCTTTGTGTATGTATATAGTATATATTATTATATGTTTATCATATTATTACACGTTATTGTACATGTTATTATAGTAATACAATGTATCTGTTCTATAGAGAACTCTGCTTAACACAGAAAGGAACTGTACTTAACCATAAACAAATATCCCAAAGTCAGTATTCAGAGTCCTCTAAGAGTTTTATCACAGTGAATATGGCCTTTAACATCAACTGCTTTCAGATTTGAGTCTTAGTTTTGCTATTTAACAGTTAGTTTCCTGACTTTATTTGTAAAGTAGAACCCTAGTTCTGGTGGGGAGTTAAATAATTCACATGAAGCAATATAATACCTAGGGATACAGCGAATATCATTTTCTTCCCTTCCCTTGTGTAGCTAAGTCCCCTTCCTTAAGACCCAAATGTGAGAGTCCATTGAGATATAAAGGAGAGACTCTTCAGGCAGAACACACCACTTACAGGCCATTTGGCTAAAGTGACCACGGTCAAATGATTCTCTTCCCTGAGCTTTCCAGCACATGTGAGGTCTCTAGACAGCACGAGGACCCACATACAGCACTGGCCATGTTCACAGAAACATTGCGCCAGTAGAAGCCAGAAATAATCCCATTAGTCACACCCTAAGTGTTTAGCAGAAACAAAAAGAAATCAAAATTAATTTCAGTGCTCACGGTGACAGCAGCAATTAAGGTGTCAAGATTATGGAAATTGTTTCCATCACTCGAGATCTAAAGGAAGAAAATAGTCAGCAATGTGGAAGGACTAAGAAGCCGAGTGTTTGACTGTCGCATGACGAAGCCCACTGTTTGCCACGTGTGGGTCACAGCCCCCAGGGAATTAGAAAGAGGTGTGGTTACTCACAATAATAGTGTGTTCTATACCAACTGTACACTAAAAACTGTTAAGTAATTTTTCATAGTCCTCAAGTCAACCATTCATGAAGGATTGATGGTCCATCTATGACCTAAGGAGCTGACATCTGCCTTAATGGGAAACATCAGGACCAAAGTCTGGGTCAAGACCTTCACCTGAGACCCTGTGAAGATACCGTTGTTATCCCCGAAGACACCTGTCCTCCCCTGGCTCCCTCTCTGCCAGTGGCTACTGCTAAGGTTCCTTCCTGTTGTTGGAATGTCTTAGGATTTGTCCTTTCTTGTTGTCTTCTCTTCCTTCTTAAGCTTTGTGCCACTGTAAGTGATTTGCGTGATCTCTACAGTGATCATCTGAAAAAGACACAAGACAAAGAAAGGATCATCCAGAAATCTCAGGAGAGGAAAATTGTATCTTGTTGTGCAGAATAACAAAAACAATCATTAAAGTCAAGTATGCTTGACATTAGGAGTCCAAGCAGCGCCAAGAATCCTTTCTTCAGGTCTGTCATTTGGCCCCCTCTCTTAGGAATGAAGCTGTTCTGCGCACTTTCTGTTTTTATTGATCACCTCCACGGAGACCAGGGGTAACGGAGGAAATGAGATCTGGAGAGAACTTGCTTTTATCAAGATGGCAGTAAATGGCTTTCTGAGCTGTTATCAGTCAGTACAATTCTGAGCAAGGTTTCCGCAGCAAGGAAGTAGGAACAGTGGCCAAAACCTCTGTGTACATGACTGAGGGCAAATAAAAGTCCAACGGGGGTGGTAATTACAATAATGCCAATGATTGGTGCACCCACAAGCCGGACACAAAGGGCACCACAGCCTAAAGTGCACACTTCCCAGCCACATCAGGGTTTCTGGACAGTTAATCATGGCGGGACGTAGAATCACTTGGGGATTCACTGTAAGGGGTTGATAGGTAAGAAGACTTGCCCTGGAGGGAAAACCCCACTCCGTGGAGTAGTGCTGGGATCCTAAATACCTACAGAGAGAAAATTGAGCTGAGCACGGGCATCCGCCTTTCCTTCTGCTTCTTCTCTGTGGCTGCAGTGTGACCAAGTGCCTCTGTGGCAGAATGTAGCCCTTTGAACTACGAGGCAGAGTAAGCACTCTGCTCCTTGTGCTGCTTTGGCAAGGCATTTTGTTACAGCAACGAGTGAAGTAATGAACCTGGCACTGTTTTCCAAGAATCTTGGGAAGTATCTAGAAAAATCACAGACATTATGTACTGGTTTTATTTATTTGGGAAATGATATTTCATTCAAAAAGTCAAGTGACCCATTGGGTGAGGCAAGTATGACAGTCCAAATGCCTCACCAAAACCCTTTCCAGAGAGCCTTGACCATGCAGATTTGGGAAAGAGTGATTTTGACTCTCTGTTCCAGAGGCATACGACTTATTTTATACCCTCACACCAAATGGCATCTCCAGGTGCTTTCTCGTTGGCTGGCTGTAGAATAGTCTAAATGGTTGATATGTCTCTAGGCTTTGAACAAGAAGGGTATAAAAGACAAATTGATTCCTAAAGTATTGGCTAAACAGTAGATCAAGTAAGAAATATGTATTTCCTTGAATATTCAAGCCATTGCACCTTAAAACTAGAGGGTGATCTGCTCATCCGTCGTCTTCCCATTCCCTGCCCACACTTTCGTTCAGAGTGCTTTGCGCACCTTCCAGGTGCCAGCTACTGTTGAAGATGTTTGGAGATAATGAGCATTAACAACAGACAAAGTTTGTCTGGTTTTTGTAGTTTATATTTCAATAGCTGTGTAGGGGGTGATGGTAGAAACAATGGAGAAAATCAAAAGATGAACATACAATAGAGTGTAAAATGAATAGAAAGACTTCGTGAAGAAGGATGGTTGAAATCTGATCCCAGGAAGAAGGGATTTGGTAGAATTAGACAAATGGATAAGCAAAGAGGTGAGAATTCAAGATCCTTATGTTGTATGTATAAGCAGAAAGAAAGAGAGGTATTCCTGCATGAAGTGAGGGATGAAGGGATAGGAAGCTGTGAGGAGGGGATTAGGTTAGATCTGCCCTGTGTACATCGCAAAGATGCTCTGCTCTTCACCCAAAGAGAGTGCTGAGTATTGATCTAGAAAGTAATCTAAGCTGTGCATCATCACTGCCATCCCCATCATCACTACTGTTCTCATTCAGGCGCGAGAATGGTGAGATCCAGAGAAGGGAAATAGTTTCCTAATTTCAACGTCACTCAATCAAGACAAAAGAGTGTGGATCCCACAGCTGAGCACTGGGCCAACCTTCCGGAGACCAGTCAAAGAGAGAGAAAAGCAACAATATGAGAAAGGGGTCAAGACCATGATGGGATACCCCAGAAACAGCTGACCTGAGCTAGTGAGAACTCACTGACTCTAGACTGATAGTGTGGGAGCCTGCACAGGAACAAACTAGGCCCTCTGAATGTGGGTGACAGATGTGTGGCCGGGGAAGTCTTTGTGGCCACTGGCAGTGGGACTAGGATTATCCCCAGTGCTTGAACTGGCTTTTTGGAGTGATACCTTGCTCAGCCTAGATATGGGGAGCTTGGTTCTTCCTTAAAGTGATATACTAGACTTGTTGACTCCACAAGGGAAGCCTTATCAGAGTGAGGTGTGGATGGGGGTGGGGTGGGCAGAGGTTGGGGAAGCAGGAGAAGATGAACTGGGAACTGGGATAAGTATGTAAAATGAGAAAAGATCATTTTAAAAAATATAAATTGATTAATTTAAAAAATAAAAAAATAAATCAAAATAAATAAAAACACTCATGAGTCAGACAGAACAGTTATGTAACTTTCTCTGAGAATAAAATACCATAAATGAAAAAAAAAAAGAACAATCAGGATCTTAGCAGAAGTTTACTGGTCAGAACACATTGTCCAACTCCATCTGCCTGGAGTTCAGTGATACCCTCTGTTTTGGCAGATGGTTCTCACAGCATAGTAGCATTGAAGGGTAAGAGTCCCATAGAGCTTTTGTTAGACACACTGAGCCCCCAGCCTTGTACTGACTATGCATGACATGACTTTAATGAGAATTCAACAAGTCACTCAGAAACACTGGGGGTAGCTGGGTTGCCAAAATGCTTCATCTGGAGACAAGAGTTACTAGCAGGAGGCTTCCAGCCCTTGCCTGATCAGACCCAATTCAAGCCTTGCACAGGCAGCAAGTGCACACTCATGTTGGTGTTGAAACTGGGTGATTGTGTGTTTTGTCTAACAGAGTCCAGCTTAGGAGTCCATCTTAGGAAAGTGCTCTTTCCCAAAGCGCTTTGTTCCAGAACATTTCAATTGCTGTTTATCATTTTTTTCTAATTGCAAATGTAATGGCACCTTAAAGGAATCCTTGGTAAAGAAAATAATTATTTTTGTTTCCAAGTCTTTCATGGTAAATACAAGTACACTTTGTGTCTCCCCCACATTTTCTTAATCTTTTTGTGTCTCCATTTCTGTCTCTGTCTCTTACACACACACACGGGGTGAGGGGGAGCACACACTAAATCTTTGTTTCTTTTCCTGAAATATGAAGATAAAATCCTCTACCTGGAAACCTTTCAGGAATACATAATGGATGCCTAATAAATCACACTACATCTACTATAGCTCCACTTTGATTGTGTTTAGCTTTTCCACTTGACATTCTGTAATGAACATTTTCCATGTGCCATTAACTACTCTTCAAAAACATGACTGTTAATGCCTGCATAATATGACGTCATTTACTGAAGCATGGCTTAGTTAACGGTCTGTCCTCACTGAGCTGTGAAGTGTTTTCTAATGTTTTGTAGTTAAGAGTAATCCTAAGCACTTAAGTTTTTTTCTAAGTTTTTCTTTATTTCTCCAGGTCATTCTTCCCAAGCCAAATGCAGGGACAAAGAAGATAAACGTTTAAGGTTCTTGTACCTGTTGCCAAGTTCCTTTCCTGAGTACTGGGAGAGTACAACTTTTTGATACTGCCATCAGCAGCAGATGTTAGCAAGCATTTAAACCACCACAGACCATATTAACAGAGGTGAGACTGAAAAAAGCCATCAAGTCAGAGGGCTGATAGCTCAGCAGGCAACAGAGCTTGTTGCCAATGGCCTGAAGACCAGAGTTCAAGCCCCAGGACCCATATGATGGAGGAAGAGAACCCACTTTCACAGGTTATACTTATCATGGTAAGTGTGAGTGAGTCATGTTTAAGCACACACATACACACACATAATGTGTGTTTGTTTGGGGTGTGTACAAGGTGTATTCAATCCTTTAAGAGAACAGACTCAGAAATGTTGATGGCATTTTTTAAAATCCACTGGTTATATGCTAAGTACCCTTCATAGGAGTAAAGGTGAGATGGCTTTTCTGGTTTTTAATATTAGCCCGTATCTTCAAATACCTTCCACTCCTCTGGTCTTCATTGCTAAATCCCAATCATCCTGCAGGGGACTGATAATTGTGGCAGTTGCACAGAAATGATTGCTACCTGCAGAGGCAATCACTTCCATCTCCTGCAGCACTGATGAGCAATTCATTATCAAGGATGTAATTGCTGTAACCCTGGGACGAAAGGGATTTCACACACGATTTCCAGGATTCTGCTTGTTTGACCCCTGTTGCCTGGAAATTAGCTTTCATGAACAGGAATCTGGAATCAGGCTGGGGCAAGGGTAAGTACATGTTGGAAAGTGCAAAGGAAATATTTGTATAACCTGCCTTGAACTTGTGACATTATCTTTAAGGGAAAACTGTGTCCAGAAATGGAGCAGTATCCTCTTGGGATTACGGCAATCTTGGCGGCAAGTACACAGCTGGATTCAGTCAGAATGGAGAGAAAGCTGAGGGTGTACCATAGAGGTTCGTTGTGTGTTCTGCCTGTGCAAGATCCTGACTTCAATCCCCAGCTCCCCCCTTCTCAGTAATAAAATGCAGAAGGTGCTATATAGAAACACTGTATTAGGAGCGATGTTTCAGAGGTAGACAGAGCTCCAAAGCCGAGAGTCAAACTGCCTAGACCAAAGTCTGGCTCTGTTCCAACCCAAAGCAGGTAAATCTGTATAAGGTGTTCACATGCTGAGTCTTTCTCCCTAGGAAGAAAATTAATCCTAGTCCCTGTCTCATATGATCAGACGATTGTCTTCATTCATAAATTCTCAAA
This sequence comes from Alexandromys fortis, assembly GCF_014885135.2. Classification (NCBI taxonomy): domain Eukaryota; kingdom Metazoa; phylum Chordata; class Mammalia; order Rodentia; family Cricetidae; genus Alexandromys; species Alexandromys fortis. Next base: position 229,502 of record NW_026068126.1, read on the forward strand.
TATAGGACCCATAGAAAGCAAGGAATATCATTATTAAAATGTCTTAAAATTGCTTTCATTTTCTGAATTTAAATATTCCCTTTGTCATGTTTCGATATAAACTGTCCCTCGTGAGCGAGGACTAGATTGCCAGCTGACGGGCTTTGGTAAAGTCATTGGCTCTTAGAGGCCATAACCTAATCAATGGCTTGATCCCTGGACTCGGTATGATGGGATTATTTGGAGGTGGTAGGTGCTGATGAAGTGCAGGTCGCTGGGACCCATACCTCCTCTGACCCCTCCTTACAATCGCCCTTTTTCTGCTTCCTGTCCATCACCTACCCTGAGGTGACCAGCTGCTCTCCTCCGTATTCTCAGCACCATGATGCTCTGCCTACAACCGACTGTGAATCAACAGAGCAAGGGATGGGGGCTGAAGCCTTTAACCCTGAGAGCCACGGTAAAGACCCCTTTCCTTAGATCTTAAGCTTTCTTGGGTACTCGGTCACAACAGTAAAAAACTGGTTCACATGTCCACTGGCTGACTTTTAGGTTCTTACCTCCCCTTGTTTAAAGAGAGCACTGTAAGACTGGGTAACATGGATTGTAAGTACCAGTGACATGTGCTGCTTCCGCTCTGCCAACCCCTACTTATGATCAGTGCCATTTCAATGCTTCCCACGACACGGCTGGAGCCAAGGTTCAGATCCTCTTTGTCCGCTGACTATTTTTATGATTCAGAGAAAATGACTCTCTAAGTCTCATTTTCCTGGAAATGAGGATAATAATAGTTCCCTTTGCATTTCACTACAATGCCTGGCACATAGTGAGTGATCCAATGAGGCTGGCTTTTCTTATTATTTATTAATAAAATCTGAGACTCATTCAGATAAGTAATCCTCCTAAAATCATAAAAGCAATCAATTAAATGTATGAGATCTGAGTATATATCAGTCTGACCAAAAATGCCGTAATATTCTATTCTGTCATGTTGACAAACTAGCTGTTGGTAAATCATTCTCAGAAGGCCACCAAAGGCTAGTGAGGAGCAGAGTCTCCTCCTTGTTCAGAGCAGCCAGCACTCCAGTGCTGTGTTGGAAATGGTGAAAGAACAGGTAATAGTGATTTCCTCACAGATACTCTGAGGATTAGAAATAACTTTTAAACATATTTTTTTTATTAAGCAGTAGCTATTTTGGATTCTGTAATTCAAAACTAAAGAAACGATGGGTGATTTAATAGTCTGTAAGGATTTAAAAACAGAAATAACATTATTAGAAAGAATACCTATTAAAGGGGGATTTAACACACAGCCTGGTCCAGGTAGCCTAACAATAGTGGACTCACGCTAGAGGTCAGAAGAGACTGCTTCTAATAACTGTGAAGACATGCGGCAGGGGCAGCAACAGGAGGGGGGATGAACTTGCCATCAGGCAAGCAAGTGAAAACAAACAACAACAACAACAACAAAAAAGCAAAGCCTCTCCTTTCCCATGTCCTCTCACCTGGAAGGTTCTGGAAACACTTCGGTTGTGTCTTAGAACTTCAAGTAATGTGAACAAGAAAATTCCTTGCAGCAGTATTCCTCAGCTTGCATTTAGTCGATGCAGGTCCAGTCACTGTGAAAACCAAGACTGACCATGCACTCTGCATAACTGTTGTTGAGAAATGTAAATATTACATTGTTTACACGGTGCAATTTTGGTAATAAAAATAGTGCAGGAGTTGCCACCTCTGCAGTCCAGAGACTTTATCCTGAAGAAAGCTGCATGTGATTGCCTGTAAAATGGTTGGAACTACATCTGCTCTTGTTAGTTTGAAGATTTTCTTTCTGTCTTTTAGTTAGTTTGGATAAGGATTTGTCTCTCTTGTTGATTTTCTCAACTCTTTGTTTCATTGATTCTTTGTATTATTCTCTTTGTTTCTATTTTATTGATTTCAGCCCTCAGTTCGATTATTTCCTGCCATCTGCTCCTCTTGGGTGTGATTTACCTCTTTTATTCTACAGATCTTAGTGTGCTGCTAAATTGCTACTATGAGTTCTCCAGCACTTTCCTTTCAGCACGGTTTCCATCGTGTCCCATAAGTTTGGGTATTGTGTATTCATCTTTATGGAATTCTAGGAAGTCTTCCATTTCTTTCTTTAATTCTGCCTTGACACAGTAGTATTTCGTATAGAGTTGTTCTGTTTCCATGAGTTTGTAGGCTTTCTGTTGTTTCTGTTATTGCTGAAACACAGTTTTAATCCCCAGTGGTCTGATAGGATGCAGGGAGTTATTTCAATTTTCTTGTATCTGTTGAGACTTCCTTTGTGATTGAGAACGTGGTGAACTTTGGAGAATGTCCCACGAGGTGCTGAGGAGACGGCATATTCTTTTGTGTTTGCCTGAAATATTCTGTAGATGTCTGTTATGTCCATTTGGTTTATAATATCCGTTAGCCCCATTATTTCTCTGTTTAGTTTATGTCTGGGTGGCCTGCCCATTGGTGAGAGTGGGGTTCTGAAGTCTTCAACTATTCATGTGTGAGGGTTTATGTGTGATTTAAGCTTTAGTGGTTCTTTTACAAATGTGGTTGCCCTTGTATTTAGGATATAGATGTTGAGAACTGAAAAGTTATCTTGCTGAATTTTTCCTTTGATGAGTATGAAATGTCCTTTCTCGTCTGTTTTGATTAATTTTTGTTTGAAGTCTATTTTGTACATACTAGATACTATTTTATATATACTAGAATAGCTACACTAGCTTGTTTCTTTGGGGCTATTTGCTTAGAAAATCTTTTTCCAACCTTTAACTCTGAGATAAGGTCTACCTTTGATGATGTGGTGGGTTATTTATATATAACAGAAAGATAGATCTTGCTTTTGCATCCATTCTGTTAGTCTGTATCTTTTTTATTGGGGAATTGAATCCACTGATATTGAAAGATATGAATGACCAATTGAATCCACTGATATTGAAAAATATCAATGACCAATGATTGTTAATTTCTGTTATTTTATTATAATTGTTGTTTTGTGTGTGTGTGTGTGTGTATGTGTGTGTGTTTCCCTTCTTTGGGCTAAGTGGGTATAAGTTTTTTATTGCCCATGTTTTCATGGGTGTAGTTAACCTCCTTGGGTTAGAGTTTTCCTTCTAGTGCCTTCTTAGGGTTGGATTTCTGAGTAGATGTTGTTTAAATTTGACTTTATCATGAAATATCTGTTTTCTCCATCAATGATGACCAAAAATTCCACTAGGTATAGTTGTCTGGACTGATGTTTACAGTCTCTAAGAATCTGCAGCACATCTTCCCAGGCCCTTTGGGCTTTTAGAGTCTCCATTGAGAAGTCGGGTGTAATTCTGATAGGTCTGCCTTTATGTGACGTGGTCTTTTTCTCTTATAAGTTTTAATATTCTTTCTTTTTCTGTATGTTTAATGTTTTAATTATTATGCAGTAAAGGGATTTCTTTTCTGTTCGAATCTATTTGGTGTTCTTTAAGCCTCTTGTGCCTTTATAGGCATGTCCTCCTTTAGGTTAGGAAATTTTCCTTCTATAATTTTATTGAAAATGTTTTTGGGGCCTTGAGCCAGCCTTCAAATTACTCCTATTCTGTGGTGAGAGTGGGTACTGAAGTCCCCAGCTATTCATGCGTCTGTGTGACTTAAGCTTTAGTAATGTTTCTTATACAAATGTGGCACCTAGCCTATCATTCTTAGGTATGATTATTATGCTCAGATCCACGAAGTCCCCCAAAAATCCAACAAGGAGACTGAGTCTTGTATGTAAAAGCAGAGAGGTTTTATTTTATAAAAGTTTGCGGACTTGGTCTCTCCATGGGTCCAATGTATTGGAATAACCGGAGAGCCTCGAGCTCAGTTAAAATTGGGTTTTTATAGTAGTAAAGGTTCAGGACCCCATGTTGGCTGACATTTCTCTAGGAGTGTCCTGGTGAGTGTGTGTTGGCAGGTGATTCTGTCCACAAAGGTTGGAACACTATGTATTTCCTTTGGATGGTCTGCTCTTGAGTAGTGCTCAGGTAATCTCAGTTTGTGGTCCTTCCTGCAACCAGGTATTGCTTCAGGGTAAACTACTGAGACCCAGGCCTCCATTAAACTTATCTATGGCTGAGTCCTCCACAGGCAGGTGATAATGGTTGGAAGTAAAGAACTTCCTTTGGGTCCCAAATTTCTCCAATGTTTTGTGTCAGGAATTTTTTTTACATTGATCAGTGTCTTTGAATAATATATAAATATCTTCTATCATGTCTTCAATGCCTGAGATTCTCTCTTCCATGTTTGCATTCTGTTGGTGATACTTATGTCTATAGAGGGAACCTACATCTAACACTTCCTGGATGGTCAGGACCCTGAGGTTAGATAACCCAGAGACCTTGGATAGAACTGAACATGACTACCACCCCCCCAGCCCCAAAAGTCAACAAAATGATCCCTAACAACATTCTGCTATACTCAGAGATTGGTTCCTAGCCCAATTGTCATCAGAGAGGTTTCATCCAGCAACTAATGGGAGCAGATGCAGAGGCCCAAAGCCAAACACTAGGTGGAGCTCAAGAACCCTGCCAAAGTAGGTGGGGGTGGGTAGGAACCAGAGGGGCCAAGCACACCAGGAGAACACAACCCACTAAAGTAATAAGCAGGCATAGGGGCCCGTGGAGTTGGAAACGACCACCCCAGAGCTTGCATGGGTCTGTACTAGGTCCTCTACATACTTGTGGCTTGTGTTCTTGTGGGAATCCTAACAGCACAGGTTAGGGATGTCTTTGACTCTTTTGCTTGCCCTAGAGACGCTTTTCCTCCTACGGGGTTGCCTTGCCCAGCCTTGATATGAAGGTTTGTTGTTGAAATAGGAGCGGCGGCGGGGCTGCGTCCCCAACACCCCGGCCGCTTGGCTAGCTTATGCCCGAAATAACAACACACAAACTGTGTTCATTTAAGAACTGCTTGGCCCATGAACTCTAGCCCTTACAGGCTAATTCTCGCACCTGGACTAGCCCATTTCTAATGATGTGTGTAAGCATCCCAAGGTGCACTTACCAGGAAGATTCTAGCCTATGTCCATTCTGGGTTGGAGTTGCCTAGGAGAGCTGAGCATGGCGTCTCTGCTCCAGAGCAGAGCTGTCGAGTCTCTCTGGGAGCAGAGCAGAGTCTGACCTCACTTCCTCTTCTGCCCAGAATTCTATTCTGTTTACTCCTCCCACCAATGCTTTAACCTATGAGGCCAGCCAAGCAGTTTCTTTATTGCTCAATGACCTTCCTCCATCAGTTTGTGCCCAGCCTTATTGTAACTGGTTAGGCTATGTTCTGTGGATATCCCTGGGAGGCCTGCTCTTTTTTTTGGGGGGGGGGTGGATGCAGGAGACGCAGACTTCTGGGGAGAAGGTAGGTGGTTAAGGGGGAACCTGGAAGTAATAGAGAGAGGGGAAACTGTGTTCAGGATGTAATTATAAGCAAGAATTTAAAAATTAAACAGAAGAACTTGTAAATGAGCCACTAAGTGACACATATCTTCCTACATTTTTCTCCTTGGGAAAGTAAAATTTTGCACACTGCCCTGTGTGGCTGATGTTGATAAATTAAGAGTAGTTACTAATAAAGAAATTAATGAGATTCAATTTCTGGTTATAACCTAAAATCAGACCGTTGTGCTTCTTTCTAAATCATTTAGGTGAAATTATTCACAGAGGTGAGAGCTTTTTGCCAGATGTAGAAATTTTAGATAGCTGTGACGTTCAAAGCAGAGAAGCAGAAATATCCCAGATAAACAGGAGGCACAGCTTGAGATCACAGCAGGGCGCACAGGTGGAAGGAGATAGACTTCCTGGTCTACTCCATGATTATGTTAGGTGTCACGGGAACACTTAATGTGTGTATATACATATACAGGGCGTGCACATGCACATGTACACACAGGTATACATACATACATGTATCCTCTTCCTAACACAGCCTTCTTCTTACAATCACAATGAAAGAATAGGAGTAGGAATTCTCCTTTCACCTAAAAGTTAGAACCTGTGGGTGAAAAGAGACGTGTGTTTTCAGGACTTGAGCATCAGGAGTGCAGTGGTCCCTGAAGGAGAACTCACATCCTGTAAGCTTCACAGATGATAAACTTGTTAATAGAGAGCTCTGAAGCCATAGTGGAGAAAGGGGAACTTTTAAACTGAGGCAGATTTGGAAGTTCTCGTAGACCTGACTTTCAGAAGTCAAGGGTCACAGGGGAAAGACATTGAGGGGGAAGGAAAGGAGGGGACGGGCACAGAAGGGTCCTTTGCTGTCCTCAGCACACATGTGTAAGAAACATACCCAAGTTTAGGGGAGGCACTGCTTGCTGGTACAAAGGAAATAACCCTAACACTTAAACTTAGGAAAAGCCAGGACCAGTCCTCACTCCTGATGACTAGAATAAAGAAGCCATAAGAACAGAAGCTTGGTAGAGTGCTTGTCAAAACACAGTCCTCACCTCACCAAACAGAAGCTTGTCTGTAAAACAACGACTCTCACCTCACCAAAGGAGCATTGGAGACCCACAGGAGAGAAAACAATTTATTATGACTTTGCAAAGTTGAGCCTGAGCTCTGATTGAACACTCATGAGAGTCTGGGTCTCACACTGTCTAGGTCCTAAGTTTGCTTAAGGTTGTCTTTTTCTCAACAAACACCATGGGTGGCCTCATCTATGTTTTCGCATCCTGTTTATATATACATGATGGCAAGTGAGCTGGATGTGATTAATTTTCTATTCTTAATTTCTAATATGGATTGGAGTATTTTAGCAGGGTTGTGGGGCATAGATAGGCTAGCAGGCATTATCAGGTGCCTGGTTCATTTATAACTAAAAATGAGCCATCAGATTATAGTCCTAACTTTTTATAGCTCAGTGTTCATGGCCTTGCTAGTGAAACAAAGCCAACCCTAGACAAAACTTGCTTTGATCTTTCATAACAATGTTGAAAAGCAAGCTCCAAAAGATTGAAAATTTCCCAAGTAACCTAACTGCTCCTTAGTACAAATCTCAAGAATGTTTATAGAAATACAAAATTATTTCACACCAAGCTAAATATCAATACAAAAATTATCAGGAATAGTATAGTCCACAATGAACAGACAGAGATAATCCCAACAGATTCAGAAATGATACAGATAACAGAAATGATGAGATGAGGACATTAGCAATATTATACATAAAGCTTGTGTGTCCAAAATATGGAGAAAAATGTGTTCATTAATAAAACATGAATGAAATATTAAAGACCTACACACCAGAAGCAAATATTACACTGGAAAAAGACTAATGGATTAGACAATAGTATAATCATTCCAAAGATAAATGCAGAGAAAAGAATAAAAGAACCAAAATGAAATCAGTAAGGAAGGACTCATACCCACAAGCCATAACCAACTTTAACTACTGTGACACAACCTTGAAACCCTATGCAGTGGAGGACTGAAAAGGTATTGGAAGAAACAATGACTAAGAGTTTTACAGATTTATAAGCATGTTGGCCCAGGAAACCCAACAAATTAAAGCACAAAACACACACACACACACACACACACACACACACACACACATACACACACAAGAATATCACAGAATCGTGTAAGGGGATGAGTTTAATAAAAAGAAAGTGGCAGTAATCTTGTGAGAAATAACACAAGCAAGAAGGTTCACTGCAGCGTGTTAACTGTGAGAAAAGAAAGAAGCTATTGATATACAATTAGATTCTCTAACCAGCAATACTGTCCTTTTCTGTGGGACAATGATCTTGTACCCTGTAAAGATTTATCAGTTGTATTACTTTAATAAAATTCTGACTGGCCAGTAGCCAGTCAGGAAGTATCTATGGGGTGACCAGAACAGGAGAATTCTGGGAAGAGGAAAGACTGAGTCTGCAGTCATCATTCAGACACAGAGGAAGCAAGATAAGAATGCCTTGCTGATGAAAGATACCAAGGCATGTGGCTAACATAGACAGGAATTACGGGCTAATATAAGTCATAAGAGTTAATAAGAAGCCTGAGCTAATAGGTCAACCAGTTTATAATTAATGTAGATCTCTGTGTGTTTCTTTGGGATTGAATGGCTATGGAACTGGGCTGGTCAGAAACCTTTGTAAACAGTCCTTTAAAAGTGAAAGTGTTTGGTGCAAGAAGGGTATGGAAAACCTGTCAGCCTCAGAGTTCAATATTGTACTCACAACTGCTTTAAGGACAATAAGTCTCTCCCCATTGTGTGTGTGTGTGTGTGTGTGTGTGTGTGAGAGAGAGAGAGAGAGAGAGAGAGAGAGAGAGAGAGAGAGAGAGAGAGAGAAGAGTATTTTTGTGTGTTCACATAACTATTTTTTGAGAAAAGACTGTTTTGGGCATACAAAAATCTGTGAGAAGTAGATTGGCACCAGCAAAGTTCTTAAGAAAATTTTATCAGCAGAACAATTTTCTCACAGAAGTAAGTATGCAGTCACGTGAGACAATGAGGGACACCATAAATATGGGGCTGTCTGTCTGTCTATGATTTTTCCTATAGTTTATATTTCTTTAAAATGTAATCTATTTACAAAACAAAATTCTACTACTTAGGGAGTTCTAGTATGTGGTTATCACATTCTCTATTTTAGAGATAAGAAAACTTTGTCACACAAGGGAAAACACTCTCTGGGTGTGTCTTACATCAGAATCCAAACCTCTCTCACAAAAGTTCTCTTTGATCCAAACTAAATCAGTTTGTTTAATAAATCTCTCATTTCTTAACAAGTTGGTGAATTGAGGTGGCTTCAAAAGGCACTCAGCTAACTGGAATGGTTCTGATAATAATGGGAACCTCTCAGCTAACGAATGGTTCTGTCATGAGAAGCTCTCAGCTAACTGGAATGGTTCTGATAATGGGAACTTCTCAGTTAACTGCAATTGTTATGATAAGCAGAACCTCTCAGTTAACTGGAATGATTTTATAATGAGAACCTCTAATAGAATAGAGATCTGAAGCCAACAAATAATTTCAAGTCCACCTGACAGTTTCCCCTCCTCTCTTAGTCTAGTCAGTGGCATTTTTTTTGCTGCCCAACACTGTTCATCTATTTCTTCCTAGAGTAGATTCTTACTGTGCCCTGTGAGAGATTAATGCATCTATTGTTTGTTCCATGATGAAACTTAGTGATAACAATAAATTGCATGAGCTTGTTTTCTATAGGATGCCATGGAACAATAAGAAAGCTGGCATGCATGATAAATCTATAAGGAAAGACAATAAACAGTGTTGTCCACGCAACTCTTACCCAAGGAAAGTTATTTGTGCAGATCTTGTTCTAAAGTGTTTACAGAAGCAGTCAAGGCATCATGTGATCAGAACAGGATACAGCTCTCATGATTAATGTCATCTTTAGAAATGAAGGCATGCATCTGAGTGATGGCTCAAAATACCAAAATCCAGTGTTTATTCTCTACAATTGGCAAACAAATATGTTAAGAAGTGGGACTTTGGGGCTGTCAGGATGGCTTAGTGGGTAAATTATTTGCCCTGAAAATGTGAGGACTGGCATTTGGATCAAGAGAACCAGCATAAAACTCAGGCACCTGTGGTGGCTCATATGTAATCACAGCACTAGGAAGGCAGAGGCAAGGATCCCAGGGCAAACTGGCTATCTATAATAGCTGGACTCAACTCTGGACTCAATGAGAAACCCTGCTTCAAAATACAAGGTGGAGAGCGGCTGAGGAAATAACTGGACACAAACTTCTGTCCTCCATGTGCACAAATGTGCATGCATACCTTCACATACATGTAAACATGCACACACACACACAAACACATGCAATTAAGACAGTAAAATTTCAAGGGTTCATTTGGTAAAGTGCTTGAATTTAGATCCCCAGCACTTACATAAAAAGCTAGTCCCTGTGCTGGGAAGACAGAACCAGAAAGTTCCCTAGAGCTCACTGGCCATTGGTTCTAGCCAACTGCATCGAGAAACCTTATCTCAAAAAAATAAAGTGGAGAGAAATTGAGAAAGACACACAGAGAATCTTGCCAAAGTGTGTGTATTGACCCAGGTTTCTGTCCCAACTGGTCCTGCAACTGTTCAGTCCCCCTAAAACACACAGAGGTCTACATTAATTATAAACTGATTGGCCTAGTATCTTGGACTTCTTATTAACTTTTATAACTTATATTAGTCCATAATTCTTGTTTGTATTAGTCACGTGGCTTGGTACCATTTTGGGCGAGGCAGTCACATCTTGCCATCTTGCTTTCTTTGTGGCTGAGTTACGACTGTAGACTGAAACTTCCCTCTTCCCATAGTTCTCGTTGCCATGCCTCTACTTCCTGCTTGGTTGCTGTTGCCCCACTTATACTTTCTGATTGGCTACTGGCCAATCTGCATTTTATTAAAAATAATACTAGTGATAGGATAAAAGACCATTGTTCCACAGCGTGTGTGTGTGTGTGTGTGTGAGAGAGAGAGAGAGAGAGAGAGAGAGAGAGAGAGAGAGAACATATAGAGAAGAGAGAGGAAGAGAGTTGTCTGTGTGTGTGTGAGAGAGAGAGGTGTGTGTGAGAGAGAGGTGTGTGTGTGAGAGAGAGAGAATCTGTGAGAGAGACAAAGGGAGAAGTGTGTGTGTGCATGTGAGAGATATGTGTGTGTGTGAATGAGAGAGAGAGAACATATAGAGAGAAGAGAGGTAGAGAGTTGTCTGTGTGTGTGTGTGTGAGAGAGAGAGAGGGAGGTATACATATACATGCTCTCAAACACATACATGAGAGTTCCAAAGAAGAAATCTATACTACCACTAAACACTGGAAGAAAACATTTCTAAACTGGGGTGAAGGCAGTGCTCAGCAGCTTACTTCATTTGCCCTTCTTGTTACCATTGTCATTGGTTATCATAAAACACACGTTGTTATGGTGATGAGAGAAGGGCTCAACTGGATGCAAATTCAAAAAGCTGTTTTGAGAGAAGCCCCTAAGCCAGTGCTTCGCCTGTGCTGGTGTGTGCATGCATCACCCTGGCTCTTGTTAAAATCCACACTCATAGTCACTAAGTCTGGAATGAAATCTAAGACCGATTGCTACTAAACACATTGTGTCAGGAGATGCTGTGTGAGGATGGTCAATAGACATCATTCTGAGTCTAAGGGATGCATTGCAGAAAATATATGCTCTCTTGGGGTTAGGCTTGGTGCTGCATAGTCTAATGGAACCTCATGGAATTACCAGTCTCATGAGATACCAAGAACTGCTCTTTTCCTCAAAACTCACCACTAGCAAAGTGGTACATTCCCAACTGTGCCCCAGCTACTACCACACGAAACAGCCCACATGTTTGCCTTGGGTTTCTATGTCCTCTCCACTGCTTCCACTTCTCTTCATGTTCCTCCCAGCATGGTGTTCCCTCAACATTGCCACATTCAACACAGGGAATTACTTCCTTGGGTAAAAGTAGTATCAGCCTCTCCTCCCTTTGACTTTGGAAGGTTGTTCCTTCTCCTTGCCTGCTCTTTTCTTGACCAGAGTTGGCCATCTCGGACCTCTTCATCCTGTAGAGCTATAAGTGCAAATGCCACTTTCTGGGTTTCCCCAACTCTCCCAACAAGGACAGTCAACTAGACCGAGTCCTGTCTGACTATGCTAGAATTTTAACCCCTGAGTTCTCTGCCTGTAAGAAAAAGTGGGAACATTTTACAGGAAGAAAATGGATCATTTAGAGTCATTTAGACCTCAGCAGAGAATACAGCTATTACAGGGTAAAGCTGGGCTCTTGGAACTTCGAAAGAACTCAGTAGCTATTCATTATATAGAATTTAGTCTTCAGGACAGATCTGTAACCAAAGTTGCTTAGATACTCTCCTTATTGTAAACGTCCAGCAAAATAAGCCCAAGACACAGCATCACCATAATATAAACTCAGCAATCATTATGCCTCAGAGTCCATGTTTCGATGAAGTTGCCTTTGAGTCCTCCATGCTCCTGTAAGCAACCCCGGCAACCTAGGTACACAAACCTTGACTCAGGCGGAAAAGAATTGCTGGTCTGTCATTGGTGCATTATCTATGGTGAATCATGTTTGCTCACCTCTCCAAAGGAAGGGTCCAACAACAGAATTGCCATAGTGAGCATAGTTTGCTGGTCCTAAATACGTAAGGAAGCTTGCCTAGATACTGTCTTGTCAAGCAATCCCTGAGAACTAGCCAGAATTATACTGTAGATCTACCACATTTATCACAGCAGATAAACTGTGTTCTTTTCGGTTTTCCCATCAGTTGCCTGTGACCTTTTTATCTCATGATCACATGGCAGGAGAATAGGAATAATGATAGTACGTCTTCTATAGTTCTGCAGTGAATCACTCCATGCTGCAGAGGATGTGTCTGGCCCAAGCTAATTCTCAGCCAGAGAAGCAACAGAAAATGGACGGTCAATGGGGATGGAAGAGCTTCAACTTTCCCACCAGTCCATGGTGGGGGAATAAATGCCTTCTGCTTGCACAAAGGCAGGACTTGCCTCTTCCTCATTGCAAGCCAAGCAGGCAGAATGAAGGCTCACCGATTGCCTTGGACCTATAAGCGGAAGAGAGAGGCCACATATCTTGACAAGCCTCACACACTAAGAATAAAAACCTTGCATAAGAGACAAAAATGAATAGTCTAGCTAGATGAACTGAAGAGGTGCTCCTGGGATGGGTGGAAGAATCACAGGGAAGGAAGCAGGAGAACTGATCCCATATGCATTCGTTCAGTGTGTCATAAACTGTTAAGTGGGACACATACATGTGAGGTGTCAAACACATTGCATAGAACTGGCCTGGTAATACCCTCATATCACTTGTAAGGCAGTGCAGGGGTAGAGGCTCATATTGTTGAGCCAATGCACCATTAATAGCCACGTCTACCCATCACTTTAGAGTAGTTGGAAATAATTTTTTAGGCATGACTAGTTGAGATGAGGCATGCTGGATTAAGGTTTATCCCAAATGAAATAAGGGCCATTTTTTAAGAAACAGAGACGACACAGTGTCACACCTAGAGATGAGTGCTGTGTCCAAATGGAGGCAGAGACTGGAGGAGTGTGTCTACAAGACAGTGTCCCCAGCTGCTGACATCCAGCAATGTCAAGGAAGAGTCCCAGAACAGGTATCCTCTTCCTGCAGAAGGCGTGAATCCTGCCAGCACCTGTGGTCTCCTGAGCCCTGGACAAACACAACTTCTCTTAGATAAGCCACCCACTTTGTGGTTAGCTCTACCAGTTCTAACATGCTAGGTTACAAGTTAGTACATTATATCTAGATTTCAAACAAAATGTAGCATTTTAGATTCCCTGAATTAACTGATAATCTTCACAGATCTTCATCCCCAGGCTTAGTGGCAATAATTCAAAATTAATCAACTTAACTCAGTCTGATGCAATCTTTCATATAACTTTTGAAGAGGACTCAGCTTCTCCCCACTATTTCTGACCCCCCACACCCTGGCCTCATTACACTTCTTCCTCATTAGGTATTCGGATAAGGAGCTGGAGGCAGTGTTACACGGTACTATGGTAACAGTGAAGGGAGGGACTTCTCGGGTCTCTCTGCTCAGATCCCATCACTGAATCCTGGCTCTTCTGGTCTCCATGGAGATGACCCTTTCTGCCTGGTTGCTGAGCTTCTGGCTGACAGTCAAGGAGGAACCCAGTGGCAACTGAACTTGTGCTCTGTGCCCTTCCAGTCCAGGCAGGCTTTGGAACAGACCCCTTTCTGCCTCCCATTCTGTATCTCCACCTGGGGTGAACCACTCCTTGCAGACTCCAGTCTATGTGGTCCACCTGCAGCACACGGCTGTGCATGGTGTGGCCTTGGATGTATATTAACAAAGTCCAAGCATCCTTGTAATTATCAGATAACATCTGAGTCCCTCAGTGACTCAGAATAGCAGAGCTTTCCATCCCGTGGCAGAATGTAGATTGGCAATAGAAGGTGGGGGGGGGGAGTGACGGGACAGAATACTTCCTTTAACAGGGATCTAGCATGGTGACAAAGAGACATAAACCTTCTGGGGCATTTCTATGGCCTAATTACCTTTCTACAGGTCCCCACCTGCCTCTCAACACTGGTCTATTGGAAACTTATTTCCGAAACACATAATCAAAGTCAATGTGATTTTCTACAAAACAGAGAAAGTACACGACCCTTTACATCCCCATAGTCTCACCCCATGATACGAGTGATCAGATATGCAGGTGAGACACCGGGAGAGGGTTACGGATATCGCGTAAGTGGCGGTGCATCCCTTAAAATAGCACACTAGAGCAAATTAAGTTCTTGATTGTTTAGATTGCTGTGGTTGCAGCTGGGCATGGTGCTGCAAGCCTGCAGTCGCTGGGCATGGTGCTGCAAGCCTGCAGTCCCAGCACTGAGACAGCTATGGGAGAATTCTGAGTTCAAGGATGGACTGGGCTACATGGCAATTAAGCAAAACAAGGACAGTGGGCAGAGCAATGTGGGCAATCCCACTACGGACTATGATGCTGGAAGGATGACAGTTGAGATACAAACCTTTTCACACTCAGCTGATTCTTGGTCACTCGGTGGTTTGATTTGTATCAACCTCAAACGTGAATGTGATTGCCAAAATTCCCATCACGTCTCCAGACTTTACACAAGCCTTCGTGAACCATTGCAACAGCAGCTGCAATTGTATGCATCAGCTGCCCTCCTGAAAATACTGCAGCGTGAAACCCAGAGCAGTGTCTGTCACTGGGACACCATTCAAACTGATTGTCAGAACCATGGGAGCAGCCCCTGTAAACACCAGAAGGAACTGGAGACTGGGGCAAAGGCTGATGGCAGAAAGAACCACGGGATGAGGTTTAACGCAGGTCATCTGGGCTAATGCAGGATGAAGGCCAGCAATACAGGAGGTCAACATGGGGCTGTCCAACTCCAAGAGGACACGGCTTTGACCTCGCTGCCAATGTAATGAACCTGCTTAGTGAACTAACCCAGGCAAATGCTGCACCAAACAAAGCCGGTGCTTGGGTTGTTAATTATCCTTGTGTAGCTGTAACCAAAATGCCTAGCTGAATGGCTTAGGGAGTGTGGCAGGTTTTACTGGACAGGTGTGAACACACAACTGCTCCACCCAGATGAGGCACTGCTGACAGACCAGAGACATGGCTCTACCTACCTAACTTCTCCTTAGTGAATCAGTGAGTTTACGTGGCTTCCTTACAGGGCATGGGTGAGACACTTTAGGTCTTTCCAGCACATGGATGATGACTTCCTCATACCTGCACAGATGAAGCCTCCTTTAATGAATTTGTATGTTCACCCTCTGTATGTCCCAGGACTGCAGACAGCTGGGACATTTGAAAAGGGGTTCAGGAGACAGTGGCTGGAATCTCAGATCTCAAATGACCCTTCCCTCCACTCTTATGTGTCCACCAGGCCTGATCTTCAGGACTCTTGTAAAAATTACAGCTGATGAAGAGGCGGTGTCCCATCTGCTCAGAGGACGGTGTTCACCCGCCCAGGAGGAGAGAATTATTTTAGCTCACAGTTTCACAAGTATCTGTCTGTCATGGCTAGCAAAGTGTGGCAGAGCAGAACATCCATGTCACAGTGGTCCAGGGAGAGAAGACACTAGGGAATAGAAGAAGGGGGCGGGGCAAGAGACATCCTCCAGGGACATGTTCCCAGGAACCTGCTTCCTGGGACTAGACTACACCTTCCATGGTCCCACTACCTCCTACAGTCTATTCTAATTCTGAATTCATCGAGGGATTGCTCCATCTATTAGGGCAGAAGCGTTAACGTCTGATGTCTGTAATGTTCTCACAATCCCATCCAATGATAACACCTCTGAGCATGACCCAGTCCAATTATGTAGATAACTGAAATTAACAATCACAGTAAGCCACTAAAACATTCTAAGAAAACCTAAAAACATCTTCAGCAGGTGTATGTGTTTGTCTATGTGTCTGTGTATCTATGTCTGTGTGTGTGTTTCTGTCTGTGTGTATGTCCATGTCTGTGCGTGTGTGTCTGCCTGTTCTAGGGTGCACGTGTTATCATGGTGGTTTGAAGTGATAGCAAATGCTTTAAATATTAACAGTTCAAGTGGAAAGCAGTCCCTTGAGGACCCGCTGGCACCTTTTACCCTCATAAGGTCACTGCTCACAAGTGACCTTCTCACTTTTACTTCCAGGTCTACTAAAGAGAAAGAAATTTCCAGTTTCTGACTTCTCATCAGTCAAGGGAGGTTCCTGAGCTAAGCTGACAATTCTCCTGTCACTCTGAGTCTGATGGGTCCTGAGTTGAAGAGTTACAGCTCCTTCCTGGCTGTTCTTTAGCTGCGCATAGAGCACGTCCCCCTCCTCCCCCAGTAAGAGACTCTGTGCCTTCCTTCAGATCACTCTCATTCTCTTCTGTGAACTATTCCTTCACACACACCAAAAGGAAATTAGTCACGGAAACCCCTGGGCGTCATAGAATTCATGCTGCCATGTTGTATTTATTACACAGTCATTTCTACCTTTCTAAGGGAATAAAGCATGCCACGCTCTGTCAGTTTAGGTCAGGAGCTGTCCACCCAGAATCTGCAGTGGACCCTCTGTGAAGGTTTTAGGAAGGTTGCAGACACCTAGGAGCACTTAGGGATTCCCCTTTTGTTCATCATGGGGTTGGTGGTAGCGTGGTTGTTTCAAATCAGAATTTTTGTTTCTTTTTTATACATTATCTCACCTGTTGCTTAGCCTGGCCTAGAACTCCAGACCTCTAGCCTCTACCTCCTGAGCTTGGGATAACAACTGACCTCATCATGCCCACCTCTAAAATGTGTGTGTGCGCATGCACGTGTGTGTTCTCCTGCATGTGTGCACGCATGTGAGTACACACACACGCAAATGTGTGCTGGTGAGTATGGAGGCAAGAGGTCAATGTCATTTATCTCCCCCAGTCCCCTTCTACCTTATTTTGGAAACAGGGTTTCTCAATGAACCTGGAGCCCCTGGATTCAGCGAGGCTGGCTGGCCAGCGAGCTCCAGGAGTCTGCCGACAGCCACACCAGGCCCCAGTGCTGAGATTACAGAAATGTTGTTTTCCATGTTGGTTTACAGGATCTGGGTCCGTGTGCAGTAAAATCCCTGGTTCCCCAAGCTGGGTGTTTCTGAATGTCACAGATCATTTGAAAGCAGTTGAGTGTCTGTCCTCTGCCTGGCAAAGGGTTTTAAGTCCGACATTTTGGCATTTAACAGTTTCATGATTTTTTTAGTTAAATTCTATTAACCTTTACCCAGTCCCCCTACTGCTGCTGCTAGAATGAGTCACCAAAATATCACTTGTCTCTGGAAACCTCAGCAGACTTTGAAGTGGAGTCTCCATCGATCAGCGCATCCTCCTAGGGCGCTTCAGAAGAAATACTCCAGACAAGCAACAACGACCTCTCTCTTCAGGAGTCAGGGGCAGCCCGTTAACTCTACCTGTGCAGGAAGCCCACTCAGACCCTAAACAACACTCACAGCAAAGCTGGCAGGAGTTGCCCTCACTCTGCCTCCCCTAGCCCTGGCATCCAAATTCTGTTCAAAGCACTTTCCTCACCATTCTGCACAAGTGATGAAGGTTGCTGCCAGCGGGGTTGCACAGGCTGCTCACTAGTGCAGGGATGCACAGGCTCTTCACTAGTGTGAGGATGCACACGCTGTTCACTAGTGTGGGGATGCACAGGCTTCTCACTAGTGTGGGGATGCATGAGCTGTTCACTAGTGCGGGGATGCACAGGCTGCTCACTAGTGCGGGAATACACAGGCTGTTCACTAGTGTGGGGATGCACAGGCTGCTCACTAGTGCGGGGATGCACACACACTTTGCTGGTCATTCGTGTGATCCTCAGGTGTCAGGGCAGAAAGAAGTGTGGTTAGCAGGGAAATGATGACCTGGAGCCTCTAGGCAGACTGTCAGACAACCTGACATCACACAGGAGACCCTTGGAAGACGTCCATCTTAGTGACATGCGCACAGCTGTCCTCCGTGCTTAGACCATCTCTAGCCAACCTGGAGATGCTCTGCTGGTGACCACACGGAACCCACTGGTGCTCTGAACCAATGGCGAGGTGTTTTACCCTTGCTCCCTTCTCCCTGGTATTACCTGGAGACTGGCTGTGATTTCTGTATTTTCTAGTAGGCAAGTGAGCTGTAAACCCATAAGTGCGGACAGACTCCATCTCTTCCCCCTTACTAGGTGAAAGCCCTGACCCAGACCAGCCTGATGACAGCAGTGGGGCCAGGTGACCCGGGACAAAGCCCTTCCTTGCTTGAACACATCTTCTGCTGCTAATCATCATTTGGAATTAATTCTCACATTTACGGCATCGACTATCGTGTTATACTGCCCCACCCTCACTGGAAATCACATCAGCCTTTAGGGCTAGGATAAAATCCCAGACAAAATCACCTAGCATATGGAAGATGGGGAGTGGGAAAAGGTTCATTTTGGGTGTGATTAGGGAATTTTCCCATTGAAAAGACATAATAAATGAAGACACTGTGGAGGAAAATAATAATCTTTATAATTAGCAGGAGGCATGCATTGTCTACGGGTCTGGAGCTGCTGAAGAGATTATATACTTGTTCTATTTGATCCTCTTAATAACACCGAGAAGGAAAAATTACACTGTCACCCTGACTTTGCAGGCGGGAAAATGAAGGATTTTCCTGGATGTACGCAGCGGAGAAGTGAGGAAGCTGGGGTTTCACTCCCAAGATGTGAGATGGTTGAGTTGGCTGCGCAAACACGAGGACCTGAGTTCAAATCCCCAGCACCACATCATGTACCAGGCATGACATGGCCCTGTAGCTAAGCTCTTTCCTGAACATAGATATTTAGAGCCATAGACCAGTGCATCTCTTGGCCTTGGTCAGAGCAGCCTCCTTCAGCCTGGGTCACAGCAAAGCACTGAAATAAGTGATTGTTGAGAGAGCTTGGTCACAAAGGGACACTGATGCCGCTTCCTCTAAGGTCCAGCGAACAGCACAGAAGAGCGAAGGGGAAGAAGGACTATGGGGACACAGGACGGGGGAGAGGGATGCGGTGCTGCCTTTTGAGTATGGCATGACTGTTGTAACTGAGTTCGCAGTGACTGCCTAGATGGGGGGTGCAAGTTGGGGAGAAGACAGGGCCAGTGGGAGTGGAGAGGTGACTGTCATCATAGTGTGCTGTGTACAAGCACAATTTGCAAAACAAAAACAAAAAAAACTAAATAATACTTTTAAACACTGGATATGGATGTCCATGCCTGTTAACCCACTGTGGTGGAGAATGAAGACAGGATCGTCGTTGTTGCTTGCTGGCCAACCAGACAAAGGAAAAGCTGTGAGCTCCAGGTTCATCAAGAAACCTGTCTCAGAGAAAAAGGCAAAGAGTGTAGAGCAGGACACTATGTGATCCCCCACACAACTGCATACACCACACACATAAACATACATACATTCTTCTCCATACACAGAACAATGATGCCAACCATTCTGTCTCATGCCTCTCTTTCTGTAGAGGTGGAAGCTCAACATCCAAGAGCAGTTTGAAGTTCGGCAGAGATAGAGTGTCTGTAGTGGCATTTCAAATGTGTTTTAGTAAATAGACTGCCTGAAGATCTGAGAGTAAAACAGTCCCTCCGGTCAGCCTTACAGACAAGATTATGGTAACACACACCTTTAATCCCAGTAGCCACACTAGTTGCCATAGAAACTGGGTGGTGCATGCCTTTAATCCCAGCCATAGACAGAAATATAAGATGGGGCGAGACAGCTCTCAGACATAGTCTCCTTCTGAGATTCTAGGAGGCAGGATCACCATTTTGGACTGAGGTTGAGGTAAGAGCCAGTGGCTAGCTGTTTTGCTTTTTGGATCTTCAGGTTTAACCCCAATTTCTGACCCTGAGTTTTTATTATTTGTGCTTCAAGTGTCCAGTGAGACAAATATATGTGAACCACCCCACATTTGCCCTCAATCTTGCCTGGATTTTTGGTCTATGTTCTACTCCTAACCCTGATGACAATTTGGTAATCAATTCAGGTCCTAATACAGCCATGAACAGCCTACAGCAGCAGCTCCTTACCCACTTGGCATCCTTCCTGTCAACTCAGCATGACTGTCCTGGGGAACTGGGAGCTTCCCTGGACACTTGAGGAAGCATAACAGCCGGTAATCACTGGGTGTCTACAGCACCCTCCCCCTCAGTTGGGATGATAAGACACCTGGCTAATGTCTGCCAGGAGAACCCACTCTCAGTCAAAAACCCTGTTGTCATTATTCAGTACACAACATAGTCTGTGTTTGAAAGAACAGGTTTCTGAAGACCTCAGTTTTCTCTTCAAATCCACTCACTAAATGGATAATCACCACCTTGATCATAAGAAATAACACCCGTGAAATCGCGATTTTCACTTGCTAATTAAGTCTTCCCTAAAATGTGTTAAGGTAACTAAAAATGTTCATGTACACCTTAGTGTATCTCTATGTCCTGAGGTCCACGTCGTCACACATTGAAGACTGTGATGTTTGTCAGGGAGCCTCAGAAGCTGTAAGTGTCATACAAATTCAGGGTGCTGTCATCACTTAGAACTAGGCAGGGCAGTTGTCCGAACTGTCTAGAAAGAAAATGGGTGGTGAGACTAAAGTGCCAATCACTGCAGCAAAGCACAGATCCTCCTGCTCATCAGTCCTGGCTGTCGTGAGGGGCAGCCACGTAAACCTGGTACCGCATCTTCTTTCAAAGCTTCCCCCAATGCCAGGAGCTCATATGCAGGGGAGATGACGAAGGGCAGGGGCCAGGAGGTGTAGACTCAACACCCCCGAGATGTGCCAAGTTTCAGTTACTTCCCTCATGGTCATCAAGAGCTGGTCCCACTCAAGATGAGACCACCGGTGACTTGAGCATGGCACCCCAAGGAGAACACCATTTCAGAGGCTTGCCAGCATCTGTCTGGGGCTTCCCTTGATGATACAGCTGTGTGGCACTGTATCTTCCTGGATTCAGCTCAAGCCCCCAGGAAACTGCTTCTCATTTCTCTCTTGTATGAAATTTAACTCCTCCAAAAAACATTTTTGAAAACTTCCTTACAAACCCATACCCAGATCAATGGAACCAAAGCCACGGGCATGGGGCATAAGCATCAATAGTTTCAAGTCCCTCAGTTGACCACAATATGCATCTTTGGTTAAGATCACTGTTGATGACGGAGGGGAAAACATCCCTCACTTCTTGAGTGTCCCTGTAACCAGAATACACACTTCCTTCTGTTCTAGGAACCCCATAGCCCAGACTTTGCTTCCCCATTTCCTGGGCTAGAACCCTGCCCTGTGCTTCTCACTTGTTTGTTTCTCCACCTCCAGTTTAAAAAGGGACTAAGTGACAACACTGGGCATGCATTGGGCTCTTGTGATAACAAACAGGGTGCTGTTCTGTATGCAATTTACTGGGTCCTCGAAATGAGTAGATATTATTATATTATAAACTGCTCTGGAAAACAGAGATGTGGGTGGCCTTCTAGAATATGCCTTCATTATTTTGGATAACATCACCTATCTTCCACCGACAAGGTTCTATCCAGAGCTGCCATTTGGCACAGCATTTCTCCCCAGTCAGTGGAGACAGTTGAGTGTGCTAGGGTTGCTACAGGTCAGCCAGAGATTAGTCTCTTTACAAAACACATAGAAATGGCAGGATAGGAAGAAGAGGGGAAGAGATAGGAAAGAAGGGGAGGAATCTGTGCATCATCATGTGGCTAATCTCCCCCATTGCACAGCAGCAGGTAAGTGCAGCTGGCGAGGCCCTTTAGTGGGGAGGGCACAGGAGATTAGCCTACAGTGGGCCAGAAGAATGAACCAATCATTCAGCTCATGTGATAGGAGGAGAAAAAGTCTCCGTGGGACTCAGTGTCTCGGCTATTCCTGTTTACTTCGGACACAACTGCCCTTGAACTCTGGGAAAACCTCAACAGTGTACAACAAAGTCTCCCCTTTTCTCAGGCTAATCTGATTGGTCTCCATTACCAGCAAGTGAAATAGTGTAAATCAATATGACTGTGTGCAACATGAGGAAGGCGTTCAAGAAATTGGAAAACTCTGACGAGTACCAACAAGGAATTCACAACCCAGGAAACACAAGGCTTAGTCAGCTGCAGGTCAACTCCAAGCTTGCACTTAACAGTGGTGGCATCTTGGCATGTATTTTACCACTGTGGATCACAGGGGTTGGTCTGTGAAAATTAAACAGTAGTATAACGTGGCACTTCAGTGGGGTCGCTACTAATCATAACCCTGAAGAGATATGGGCAAACACAGGAGTGATTCCTGAGCGCATGCCATCTGAGACAGGAAGTGGCCTGGGTTTTATGTGATCAAAATCACCTAGCCTCTCCCCTTGCTTGCGGCCGTGGGAGAAGAGGAGGACTGCCATCCGGTCACCCAAAGAGGCAATTTCTATAGTCCTGACTCCATGCAGCCCAGGGGGCACTAGAGCAGCCAATTAGAATGTTTTATCCTCAAAGTGTTCAGTGAAGGCAGGTGGGCAGAGCAGGTCACAGAACTCTGGGTACAAAAAAGGAAAAAGGTCACTAGAGCAAGTGCTTTGAAATACCTCATCCTAAAATAAAAAGAGATTTAATAAAAAAACAAAACTGGGTCATTGAGTTGAAAGGCATCAGGATCCTCATTAAAAGTTTTAGTTTTCTTCATATGGATCCCCAAAAATACAGGAATGTGAGAACATGCTATTTTGGGGGAGATCATAGAAAAAGTTGGGCCTTTGAAAGTAGGCAGACTCGGGTTCAAGGTTGAGCTTTGTCAGGTCAGCGGTCTGCGTTCTGTCATGGTCTCTTCGTGCACCCAGGGTATCTGTCCACATAGTAAAGTGTCCTAGAATGGCTAACCCGCTAACTTAATAAATGTGGGCTGGGGAGACGGCTAACTGCACGAGCATAAGGATGTGAGTTCAGTCCGCAGAACAGACTTAAAAGTACCAAGTGTGTTGGCATGCATGTGAAACCCCAGCTTTGTGCAGGCAGAGACCGGGGCGGGGAGACCCTGGGGCTCACTGCCCATCCCATCTAGACTACTTAGCTACCTCTGGCCGATAAGGGACTATCTCAGAGAAGAGGTGGCTGACACCCGAGGGACGGAACCAGAAGTTTCATATATGTGCATCTGCACCCTTACACACAAATAATTAATTACGTTTGTTATCATATGTCTGTCCACACTGTGCTTACCATGACATCCATATATATGCTCAGTGAAGTCGGTGACATCTGCGGTCCCAAACACATAACTTCAGTATGGCCCAGAAGAACATGTATTCTGTGACCAGACAGGACTGGCTTTGAGCATCACTCCTACTTTGGCAAGGCTATGACATCATTCTCTTTCAGATGTCCATCTTTTTCTCAGTAAAAAGGCAGTAACAACACCCACGTGAGGCAGATCCTGACTCTCGCTCACCCAAGTCCTCTCCTTTCACTATGCAGCCCAAGACTGACCTAAATGGCACTGGGAAATATCATTGAGTCCACTGTCTCAGAGACGGCTGTAGGATACTGCTCTGGCCAACGAAACAAGAGCTGGTATGTGCTGGAGACTTCTGGAAAAGCTTTTGTTTCTTCTTTCAGGCGTCTCTCACCCGTTTCTTCTTGCCTGCTCTGCCTCTGGTGCCTAGGACTACAAAACTTAAGCACAGACTGTGGATGAAGCCAACAACCAAGTAAAGCAGAGAAGATACATCAAAAGAGCCGGGGTACTTGTACCACCATTTATTCCCTCAATCAACCCATATTGAAACCTGCTGTAGTCTGAGTTTCCTGTTCCAGGCAATAATAAATGACCTGTCATTTAAACCAGCTGGAGTTTCAATTTCTGTCGTTGCATCCAAAAGTATCTTAGCTGATGAGGGTTAATTACGATACTACACGTGTTAAATCACTTGTCCCAGTCAACCCTGGCACCCCAGTAAAGGCAAAACAAATGATTATATCTTATCATTGACGCCTTCATCATGATAATCATCATTACCAGTCACATAGCTGCTCACAATAAAAACAACTGCCTCGGCTACAAAAATAACATCGACCACTTCCTCTGTGCCAGCCACAGTGGGAAATGCTTAACATATTTAAATTATTTAATCTTCACAACGGCCCCATAAGATAAAAGTTATGATCATCCCGATCTTCCAGATGGGTTAAATGAGGTGCAGAGGGACCAAGTAATTTCCCCAAGGGCGCGCAGCTGGCAGGTGATAGTTAAACCCAGCAGCCCAGCACCAGGTCTGTGACACAGGGAGGAAGACCATAGAGACAGTGGATTGGCTTCCCGGTGTGGCCTTTTCTTGTCACCCCAGCAGCTAAGCAAAACCAAGGCAGGTGAATGAAGTCTCTGGGGAAGCGCTAACCAAACAAAACGGAAGGGGTGTGATTTGGGAACCAGGTATGCGTGCCTGTCTTGACTAGGATGCATAGTCACACAAGCACTAGACTGCCTACCCTTAGGAGGGCTGGGGAGGTGGCTCAGTTATCAAAGTGTGTACCACACAAAAATGAGGACTTGAATTTGATCCCCAGAAGCCACTTTTAAAGAAGAAAATTCAGACCATGTGGTGGTGTGCACTGGTAATCTCAGCGTTGGAAAGGTGGGCACATCTCTGGGGTTCCTTCGCCAACAGTCTAACTGAATAAATGAGTTCCAAAAAAGACTAAAAACAGATGTTAGCTTTGAATCTTCAGATATGTGTGTTTGGCTTGGAATACACCAAAAGGTGAGGAAATCAGTGAGGAGTCTTAAGGTGGAAGGTTTCACAGGAGTGGTACACAGAGTTGGAAGGGAGGAATGGAACATGAACTTGGCAGGGATGGGAGGATGTGGTAGAGGAAGAATGAGTAAAATGAGAAACCTTTCCAAAATCAGACCTGACACTGTCGAAACCTCTAGATGGGTAGATAGACAGACAGGCAGACAGACAGATAGGTTATGGTTTAAATGGAGCTACCCTATGATGAGGGGACAATGCTCCTACCAGGCACCACAGGTAACAGGTAAAAGTCCCAGTAACAAGAACAAATGTGTTACCTCTTTTGGAATTGCTGGGCATCTAACTTCCATAGATGCCCCCAACATTACGGACTATTTGACAATCCTGTTGGTTACTCTCCAGAATTCAACAATACTGTTGCTGGAGACATCACATCTTCAATCATACTTGAGTCATGGAACGTGGAGAAATCAATCTGGTAGCCGTGGAGGCGTCTTCCCTGCCGGGCAGCTTTGATACTTCTACAAGGCACTATGCCCAATGCTAGAGTGGAAAAGACATCACCAGCCTTACATAGCTATGAACACCGAGAGCCACAGCAATGCAGGACCTGGCAAGACGTGCATACTGGTGCAACAGTGGCTCAAGCATTGTGGGAATGTCAGACCACTTTCTGACTGGCTTAAATCCCACTTGAGATGAGAACATCAATACCTGACACCACTATTGGACCAAAACTATGTGTAGGCCCTAGAGGAGAGCCTACTTCTATTACTCTGTTACATGGACATGATAATATCTCAACCTGGTGAATTATCACAGATTCATGCATTTCTCAATAGTCATCAAAGAAATTTCTGTTTGCGTTAGATGGCAAATGACTCTAACACTCACAACAGGCCAAAGTGCAGAGAATAAGAGACTAAGAAATGTTTATCCCTAAATAAGACACACACACACACACACACACACACACACACATGCACACACACACATACATACACATCACCCCCTGTTGTCCCAAAGCTCAAGGATCACTGTGGGAGGGGTAGAAAGGGTGAGAGAGGCAAAAGCAGCATAGTCACAGGGGAAAACGTCTTCCAGATACAGGGAGCAGTTTACAGATGAGCTCACCCAGGTAATGACAGCGCACATAAGACTTGCACAAGTTTAAGGCAAACCAAATCCCATCAGGGACAGAGGAAATGGACTCAAAGCCTCACCACTAGCCAAGGAACCCTTGTCAGTTGTTACTTGCTGCAACAGGGAGAGTCGATACTCTTCAACACTGCAGCCACTAGCAAGTGAACCACACTCGAGTGGAGAACTACATATCTAAGAATACATGGGCAGGACAAATAGGACTCGATAGGTTTAAGCAAATCAAGAAGATGTGGTTGAGTGGGTGGGTGTTTTATTGCTCTGGGAGGAGTGGGGAACCAATATGATGAAAGTTCATTGGACAAAATTCTCAAAATCCCTGTTTAAAAAGCAAAGGTTGATGGCATCTAAAGGTGACACCTGAGGTTGACACACCCTTGCACACGACACACCCTTGCACGCGACACACCCTTGCACGCGACACACCCTTGCACGCGACACACCCTTGCACGCGACACACCCTTGCACACGACACACCCTTCCTGAGGGGTGATTCTGAGAACTGAGCCGAATGGTGCAGTATCAGTAGCTACACAGAAGGAGCTACTGAAGACGCGAGCACAGAGCTTCGTGCAGGCCTTCTCTCCATTACCAGTTGTCTGTGCCGTCTCATTTAGGGATGGCACAATGAGGAGGAAATACTCAGGGAGATGGTGAGAATGCCAACCAAATCGGCAGTTACCTCTTTAATTTAAATCCCTTTCTCTGCCCTCCTCACGGAGGAGTTTGATGATAATTCCCTTCCAGGTTCCATTTCATAAGTAGGGCCAATTTGACTCATTATCTCCCCATAGGCAGTAGCAGAATGAAAGCCAGCTGTCGCTCCTGACTTATCTCTGCCTCTGAATAGAATCTGGACTGGGGAGAAGTCAAGGGTGAATTCCCTAGTATATGAGTTATTAACCTTGCAGACCAAGTTCAAGGATTCTTAGATGAGCCCACTGCTCAACAGATGGAAGATTCTTAGTTCCTTCCAGCAAGCTACGAGGCCAGAACTAAGGAAGGACAGGCAGAGGAAACAACCCATTGTAGAACCAAACAGAGTATGGTACCTGGGTTCTATCATAGTGAACTACACAGCTTCCAAAACCAAGAGAGTCACCTGGGCTGGTGTCCAAGAGGTTCCCTGTGGACTTGAATAGGTTGTGTAAGCTCACTGAGCATACAGAGTGTGGCGATTTTATTTATATATGTTTAGTTATGTATGAATATACATGTGTGTACAAATACGTGTGTATACCATTACACACTAGGATTGAAAGACCCTACAGACCCCCTCCTCAGAACCCGCAGCTAGCATGCTCCCGGGAGAAAGTTCTGTTTGCTTGAAAGATTCTCAGATCAGCAGCTAGCCTGCTCTCATGAGAACATCCCATTTGCTTAAGAGAGCAGGATGTCTACGAGATAGGATGACTGCAAAACAGGATATCTATAAAGATAGGACACAAAGCAGGATGGCTGAAAAACAGGATATCTATAAGATAAGAACAGGATATCTATTGCCAGACATTCATGCTGGGAGAGGGAAACCATTCATGCCCCCCCCCCCCGCCTCATTCCGATCGACCGATAACCACGCTTTTCTGCTTCTGTAAAACTTGCTTTTTGCTGCCCTCTGACCTATAAAAAGCCCTCCTCCCAGCAGGCAGGCGCGCAAGTTCTCCGAAAGACTTTGTGGCCAGCAGGTACCTGTGTTTACCCAATAAACCTCTTGCAATTTGCATCCGTGTGGTCTCGGCCTGTTCCTTGGCTTCGGGGAGGTCTCTTCCCTAGAAAAGGTCCTCTTCGAGGGTCTTTCAGGATAAGTATTGTTTGTTTGTTTAAATTTATTTATTTCTTTATTAATTGATTAAAGATTTCTGTCTCTTCCCCACCCCTTTCCCTCCCCCTCCCCCAATCAAGCCCCCTCCCTCGACAGCCCTATGAGCAATCAGGGTTCCCTGCCCTGTGGGAAGTCCAAGGACCACCCACCTCCATCCAGGTCTATTAAGGTGAGCATCCAAACTGCCTAGGCTCCCACAAAACCAATAGGTGCAGTAGGATCAAAAACCCATTGCCATTGTTCTTGGGGTCTCAGTAGTCCTCATTGTCCACTATGTTCAGTGAGACCTGTTTTAACCC
>NW_026068126.1:257884-316326 GCF_014885135.2 Alexandromys fortis
CTTACCTCACTCAGGATAGTGTTTTCTATTTCCATCCATTTGCCTGCAAACTTCAAGAAGTCCTTTTTTTTTTTTTTTTTACTGCTGAGTAGTACTCTAATATGTATATATTCCATACTTTCTTCATCCATTCTTCAACTGAAGGGCATCTAGGTTGTTTCCAGGTTCTGGCTATTACAAACAATGCTGCTATGAACATAGTAGAGCCTATACTTTTGTTGTATGATAAGGCCTCTCTTGGGTATATTCCCAAGAGTGGTATTGCTGGGTCCATGGGTAGGTTGATCCCGAATTTCCTGAGAAACCGTCACACTGCTTTCCAGAGTGGTTGCACAAGTTTGCATTCCCACCAGCAATGGATGAGTGTACCCCTTTCTTCACAACCTCTCCAGCAAAGGCTATCACTGGTGTTTTTGATTTTGAGACAAGGTTTCTCTGTAGCTTTGGAGCCTGTCCTGGAACTCACTCTGTAGACCAAGCTGGCATCGAACTCACAGAGCTCCTGCCTCTCAAGTGCTGGGTTTAAAGGTGTGCGCCACCACCACCTGGTGTAGGATAAGTTCTGAAAAAGGTGTTGCTAGTAGATTTCATCACTGTGTGAGTTTCATAGGATCGTGCATACACAAACTAAGACAGCGGGAATATCTTACAAGATAGAATCTTACAGACCACCATCATATATGTGGTTTGTTGTTAACTGAAAGGTCTTTATGCCACACTTGACTCTATATGTGTTTGTATGTTTGTATGTATAGATGCTAGTCAATGTTTTTTCTTATGGAGGTAAATGCTCTGCGTATGTCTACTGATTGTTTCCTAGCTATGTTTTTCCTTCCTGAATCCAAACTTTCAGCTCCTTTCAAGCCCATGCCAAATCTGTGTGTGTGTGTGTGTGTGTGCATTCACGTGCATGCCCGTGTGTATGTGCGTATGGAGAGAAGTACACGTGCACCTGTATGTGTACATATCTGTATGAGTATGGAGAGGGGGACACTGTGGCTCTGTGGTTGTGTGTGTATGGAGGTGTGCACATGTGATTGTGTGTGTATGGAGGGGGTGCACATGTGATTGTGTGTGTATGGAGAGGGAGTACACATGTGATTGTGTGTGTATGGAGGGGGTGTACATGTGATTGTGTGTGAGTATGGAGGGGGTACACATGTGACTCTGTGTGTGTGTGTGTGTGTGTGTGTGTGTGTGTGTGTGTGTAAGTAAAACAGAGGTCAACCTTGGATGTTGTTCCTTAGGAGTCATCCACCCTGGATTTTCAGTCAGGGTCTGAGACCTGGGGCTCACCACATGGGCTCAGCTGGGACCCACCTGTCTCCATCTCTTCAGCACTTAGGTTATGAGCACATGCCTCATCTTTGCATTGATTTGAAGGCTCCAAGTTAGGTCTTCATGCTTACCCAGCAGCCCTTTTCCAGCCCTTGGCAATCCTGACTACACAAAACCTTTGCTTCTCACCTTCAGCTGCTCCCTCTCAGTCATCGAACATTCTACCATGGAACATGCCTTCCAGCCAGGTTCTGCCTCCTCCCTGACTTCCTACACACTACCCATTCTTCTCGGGATCACTCCACCTCTACAAACCTGTTCTGCCCCACCAAGACCCAGTTGCATGGTGTCTCTAGACTCTGCCCCAGATTCAAGACCTCTGTGAACACTCTCTCGTCCTTACAATTCACTTTTTGTGGACCCCATAACTCAGCAATTCCTGAACGTTTCCCTGCCTCTCCTTAGCTAGTTGCCACTGTTTGTCCACCTTCACTGCCTTCTTCAAACAGATGCCGTTCGTGGCCAAGAACCGTAATGTATCATTTGGGGAATGCCATGAATTTTCTTACTTCTTCTCTTCCTAATTTGCTTCTCCAACTAAGGCAAGAAATCACCTATACTGGCATGATGCCTATTGGCCCAGGACAGTTAAAGAGTCTACCAAGATGGCTGACCTAAACTTATTCTAAAAATATAGAGCCATGCAGGAAAATACTACTGTGCTTCCATGGAAAGTTTGCCCTTTCTGTTTTTTCAATAAAATTATTAATATCTCTGCTAGCCTCCAATGCCTCTTCTTTTATCCTTACAAAACTGAACTTTCTCTACTGTTTCCTTTATAAAATAGCATTCCTAGGAACTATCTTAGCATCCTATTTTCATTACTCAAAACACAAGCATTGCACTAAGCCTGAGTTCCCTGTTAAGTGTCAAGTGTTAGTTCCCTATCAAAAGCCAAGTCCTACACTTCTGTGATTCCTCTTGTTCCCCCAAGAGCATTGCTGCTGCAATTGTCCCAATGCCTCTCTATCAATGCTCCTGTCTTTGTGGAACATTTCTGTGAGGGTACAGTTATTCTCTGTGTGTGTGTGTGTGCATGTGTGTGTACACATTCATGTTCATGCTCGCAGAGGTCAGAAAGGACATTAGGCATCCTGCTGTATCATTTTCTACTCCCTACCTTTAAGAACCTGGAGCTAGATTGGCTGTCAGTAAGCCCAGGAATCCTCCTTCCCATGCACAGGGCAGGAGTTACAGGCACACTCAGATTTTCATGTGGGTGTTGGGCTCTGAACTCAGGTCCTCATGCATGCACATATGCTCTTTCCCAGAGCCACTTCCCCTAACACTCAAAAATATAAGACTACTTTCCTTGCTGTTTTATGTCCTTCCAGTTGCCGTATGTGGTGATTAGTTTTAGTAGGAATGGCCCTGGTAGATTCATGTGCTTGAATGCTTGGCACTGTTAGGAGGCATGGCCTTTTTGGAGTAGTTGTGACCTTGTTGGAGGAAGTGTGGCACTGTGGGGTGGACTTTGAGGTCTCATATGCTTAAGCTATACCCAGTATGGAACACAGTCTCCTCCTGCTCCCTCTCAGCTCTTCTCCAGCACCTGTCTGCCCACATGCTGCCACGTTTCCCACCATGATGATAATGGATTGAACCTCTGAACCTGTAAGCCAGCCCCAATTAAATGTTTTCCTTGATAAGAATTGCTGTGGTCATGGTGTCTCTTCATAGTAATGAAACCCTAACTAGGACGTTATCTTAATTATCTTTTCAATTTACAATAAAATACCCTATTCTATTTGTTAGGAATATTTCCTAACCCAGCCTCTCTGCCAGCACAAAGAACTCCAATCAAACCAGATTAGACCGAATCAAAAATGCCCACGTTTAGTGAATGCTGTGTTCTCAGATGGCTGGGAGTGTGGCAGGGGGAAGACAGAGGGAGAGCGCATGCAAAATCAAAACCACTTCCAACTTAATATTGCATTCTAGACTCTTTGGATATAGGGGTGTTTGAGGGCTGGGGTCTCACTTTTGAAGTGTCACCCCGGCCCCGGCCTGGGAAGAGCTAGAACTACTCCCACAGGGTATTTAGGCTGCACTAGAAAAAGGAACACATGGTTTCGGGGTTTGCCTGTGCTCTCCCTCTGTCTTCCCGTCACCATGCTCCTAGCCATTCGAGAGCAACACATTCATTAAATGTAAGAATTGTTCGATTCAGTCTAATCTGGTTTGATTGGAGTTCTTTGTGCCAGTGGAGAGGCTCGGTTAGGAAATATTCCTAACACTATTACCATGTATCTCTTATCCACACCACTTCACAATATCTAGTCTTACTAAGGTCACCAATAACTTCTATGCTATTGAAATTAATGGCCAATTCTCAAGCCTCATACAAAAATTCTGAGCATTCTCTGATGAACTCAGCTGCCCTAGCTTGTGCTGTGTCCCTGTCTTGGGAGATGTCATCTGGAAACCCCTCTTCTGCTGAAAAGTCTGTCTATGCTAATCTCTAAATGCTTGCATGCTTCAAGGCTTCCAACTAGCCCGAGCTTTCTTTTCTCTCTCCTCTTTTCCATTTGAGTTGGATAGAATATTTAATGCTGTACAAATACATGAGAGGAATTTCTTAAAAGGAAGAAATGCAGCTCAGCTCATGTTTTCAGAGGTTTCAGTCCATGGTCTGCTGGCCCCTTGATGACATAGCACACAGTAATCAAAGGGCAGTGGACCACAGTGGGAAACTGCCAACAATGCAGCAGCTAAAGTGGAGAGAAGAGTCAGGGCCCAAGGTCTAAACTACGCGTCTCAAAGGCACATCTCGGAGCGAACTGCTTCCTTCGACTGGGACGTCTCAGTTCTATCACCTCTCAACAGCCTACTCAAACTGTTGACAAGGCCACAAGGCCAAAGCCCTCATCATCTAATCCCTACTGGAAACCCTCCCAGATACAGTGACAGGCATGCTTTGTTGATCTTCCACATAGTTCTCAATCAACTCTGGCTGGATACAGTGATGGGCATGCTTTGTTGATCTCCCACACAGTTCTCAATCCACTCTAGCTGACCATCAAGATTAACCTCGGAGTTCCTGCTCTGGTTATAGAAAACACACTACCTGAGAAGAGGAAGTGGACCAGTGGGGCAGGGAGAACCTAAGGTAGTGGGGTGTAAATAAAGTCTATGGTACATCTATATGGAAATGGTATGATGAAATTCATCATGTTGCACAATGAATATACCCAAATAAATAGAAAATTTTTATTAGATTATAGAAGTTTCTCTAAAGTTTATTTCAAACATCTTTGAGTTCATTTGTCTGTATATTCAGATACATTCACACTCTGCACTCTGGACTGGCTGGGAACTCACTATGTGGCCTGGGCTGGTTTCAGTCTCACAGTAATCTCTCTTCCTCAGCCTCCTGACCACTCAGTTGAGAGCTGTACATATTGCCTGGTGGCTTTGCTTGTTTTCTATGGCAGGAGAAGAAGTAGGAAAAAGAACAAGCACACAGGCATTCACTGGTGTGGCTGAGATACAGGCAGTGCAGATCCTGAAAGGACCGCACACTCTTGGACAGCTCCTCGGGGCCAGAGGCACACCTGTTCTTTTGGATGGCTCTGTGGTGGAATGCCCTCTGACAGCAAAACTTACATCCCAGTCCTTGCCCCTCTGTCAGGCTTTTATAAGTGTGAAACATACAAAATCTGGTGATCACAGGAGAAAAATGGTGCTATTACCAGACATTTGGAGTAAAAATCTCTCCACAACCTTTTCACAAATCACATCTTAGATACTGTCAGAAAATACATGGCAAACTACGACAACAGCATTTGTCTTTTGGAAAAAAAAATGGACTTTAAAGCTTGTCTGTATCCGTGGGAAGATCCCTTCTCAACTGCATTGTGTGTTTGCCTTCAGGACGAAATGGTGGTGATGGACTGGAGTGGGGGTGGGGAGCAACATTCTAATGAGGACAAGCAGAAACAGTATGGAAAGCGATCATAAATTATAGATTTTTATAAACTACCCCCATACCATGGAGTTTCAATCACAGAAACACACAGTTTACACAGTAATCACTGAAGAAATTGCTGCAGGGGCACATCCATTCTTGGGGTTAAGAGGCATCGATTATCTCCCCTGATTGCATCTTGAGCTCCAAGTGTGGCAATCACAGCTTCATACAAAGACTTTAATAGCACAATCTTTGGGGAATTAAAAAAAATCATTGGCCGTGAACTGTGTGAAAGGATAGAAGAAAAGAGAAAGAGTTCATTTCAAAGCTGGAACTTCAGCAAAACTTTGGAACTTGACTGCCCAAGAGCCCACTCTAAATGTTGTTGAGCATCTCTGGCATCCCAGCAGGATCAGAAGAGACCACCTTCTGTGGCCAGGCAAAGAAACAAAGCTCCTGTTGCTGTTGCAGGGTGGCAGGAGGCCTGGAAGACAGCACACTCTGATGTGCTTCCCTCTGCTGCTGCTCTGTGAGGAGCTGTCAGGAGAGCCACACAGCAGATGTGCGAAAGACTCAAGTGTACCTTCATTCTGAGACCCATTTTACCAGTGGGTAAATTGAGTTTCAGCAAAATTAGACATTGCAATTTAGGCCACCCAAGCTGTCATGGTAAAAGTAGGCTTTGCCAGCACAACAGAGACCTCGCCCTGAGCACTGCGGCATTTTTCCCCTCCAATAGCGCCACTAGTCACAGTCCCTTTCCTGTTCTGATCAGCAAGTCTCAAACTCTTCAAGAAGGTTGCACAACTGAGGAGCTGACCCACCTGTGACGGAAGCACTAATGTCCTAGCTGAGACCTCTTTTACCAGCTGCTCTGCAAAGGGAACAACTCTAGGACAGCCACACATGTTTGCTTGCTTGACAGGTTCTTAAGTAGATTAGGCTAGTCTTGAACCCCCAGAAATCATCCTGCCTCAGCATCTCACGGTTCCTGCATCTTTAGATTTGACTTTGGTGCCCTTCAGGATAGAAAACTGATACTGTATGCAAATTAGCACTTCTTGATGTCGTCATGGTCATCTTGTTTGTCCTCCTAACTTGCCCCATCTTCATAAGAACACTAGGGCCACTAGTAAAGACATAGCCCAGGCTGGGCCGTACAGCATGGAGTGTGTGTTTATATTCCACTTCACTCTTCATGCTGATTCTGCAAGCTAAGCAGCACCTACCTCAGTTTTGTCATCAAGTAAACACGGTCAGAGAAGCAAAACAATTTGCCAAAGACCACACCGGAGAATAACAATCCAAAGAGAAGTGACTTCACAATCTACTCGATCCATAGTACTTAGGACATAGTACATTCTTGCTTTACCAGATGGTATCATTGCTATGGAAGGAAATAAATACTCCTTTAAATCAAAGAAAACTAGGTGGAATGCCAGCATCCCACTGAATGTGATCGTACTAAGATGTGAATACGTGAAATGACACCAGGACAACTAAACACATGCCATAGTGTTGCAAACGCAACTGTGGGCGGGCATGTCAATATATACTCATGCGCATGAGAAATTAGAAATACACAACACACACCTTCTCACACAAAACATTCGCACACATAAGCACACACACTAGGGGGCTTTCACGTCATTCCCTGAATTAGAATGTCCAAAGAAATATGTTCCATAAAGGGTTGGCTCTGCATTTTGCTTTTACTTTTGGCTTTTCTGCTATGAAACAGAAAATCAACTATAGTGGAATAAGTGAAATAGTCAAGAAAATGAGATGCAGACATCTTGGAATGAAACCAGAGGTCTGATATTCATCTCTGCAAAGAAGAGAGTGTGAGTTTACGCTCCACAGGGAGCTGGTTTGTGCTCTTAAGATTCATGAACTCCTCACTGAACGAGTCTTCCAGCTGTTCTTCAGAATCCCTACATCAATATTAATAGCATCCATACATTTATGATTCCTCTGACTTTGGGTTGGAGACTACCCATCTATGTCCTTTCTATGCTTAGGTCTCAGAGAAGGTGGAAAGGGCAGGTCGCATAATAGGCAACAACTACTAAGTTGGAGTTGTCAATAGTTGTACAGTTTAAAGAGCCTGCCATTGCTACCTTCACTCATTTCATTCTTTGCTGCAATCTAAAGAGATAAACATATCACCACTGCCAATTTGTAGACAGATAAATTGAGGATAGGATCAGTAATAAGTGCTCAGGGTCATGACTGATGTGCGGATATTTGGATGTGGTTCAGCTTTGGAAAGACAAGCTCAGAGGGTGGTGAAGGGTAGCGAGTTTTAAAATAACAAGTTATTTTTAAGCCTTGTGTTTTTAACAGTCTGTTTGGATTGAATCTAACCAAACCCACTTCACAAGGCTGGCTGGGCTCCTGTCTCTACTGCCCATTGGCCTATGTCTTCTAACAACTCACCCCAGGAAGGAGATCCCACAAAGGATCAGAAGACACACACTGAGGTTATTGAGTGTGGCAGTTCTTCACCGCAGCACTATTGATGTTCTGGGTTCAAACAATCCTTTGTTGGAGAGCTGACCTGTACTTATGAGAGATTACACTGTATCTGCAAACAGACACTGCACACCTCCATCAGGTGTGGGGGCCCTTGGGAGACAAAACTATCCCTGCTTATGAATCATTGTGCTGCACATTCTCTAGCCTACTCTGTGCCAAGCGCCATAGCGTGTACTTCAATGAACCTCTTCTCTACCGCAATATTTCCTATGATAGTCATTCTTCCAGGAGAGAAGCTGTATCCTGGCCAGCAGGATAAGAAAGGGGTTCCTGATAAACCTAGGGGAGAAGAATGAAGGAGACAAGAGACACGAGAAATGACAGCAAGACAGGATTTCTGATCAAGCTCTCTCGTTTATTTCCTCTCAGAGGCTGTTATATAGCAAACGGGCAAAGAGGGGAAGGGTGTCAGGAAACTCAAGTCTGCAGGAATTCAGGTCCAGAGAAGTCCCTAGCTGATAAGTAAATACTGAGGGTCTGTAATTGTTGACTAACAAAGGAAATGCTAATTGATTCTGGAGCCTGGTGCCTGCAGGTCTCTGCTAGGAGATAAAGACAAGATGCCAGGTTGATTTCCTAGACCCTGAAGAGGGGATAGAGGTAATATTTTTCTTAACTTGTGAGCTTAAGATGTCTGTAAACAAAATGCAGATCTCAAAATACAGGTCTTTGTTTCCAGCAAAGCTGAGGTGACATTATCCATTGTGTGATAAGCAACTCCTGCAAGGAAGGGTCTATTCTTCTGGCTTATGATTTAAGAGAATCAAGTTGGTCATTGCAGAGAAGGCAAGGCCATAGAGACAGCAGGCTCCCAGGTCACAATATATTCACATTTGGGAAGCAGACTGAACAGAAAGTGGGAGCAGAATGTACCTTCTCAAAGCATGCCATCAGGAGTAACCCTTTTTCTGTAGCAAAGGTCCACCTCCTGTGGGTGCCACAGCCCCCCAAGTGTGCCATCACCATCTAGGGACCAAATGTTCAGATCCATGAGCCTGTGGGAGACACTCCACACTGCAACAGCAATCTCTGCAAGAACAGACCACCTGGCAAAGGTTCAGTATCTTTCCAGCATCTTATGCTGGCTCATAGATGTGCGGGTGAAATGGTACAACTGGATTTGAAAGCAAATAATTTCCTGTGACCCTATGGTTGAGAATTAACTCTGATTTCCCTTCGAATCACCACTAACCTGTCACCTTATCCTTTGGTTAGTGCCAATTAACTCCCTTGCAGCAGAGCACATTTTTCATTATTACAGGGATGGTGGGGAAGCACAGAGACCTTAGCATTCAACCCAGATGTTGCCTTTCATCTTTTTGTGGCATAAATAAGTGATCCTGGATTATTGAGGATTAAAAAACATTCTGTCAAAATCTAACATGTTCTAGGTTCTCTAAAATGGTACAAGACCAAAAGTTCAAGTATTCCAGGGGAACACACTCTCTTCTAGAGGAATTCAATGGTTTAAAAAGAATAAGAAAGGCAATACAATTGTCATATACCCCCTTTCTTCTGGGTAATTCAGCTTACTTTGAGCTGAGCATTGACCTCTGTAACATCTGCAGCCTTGCCCAGATCTCCAGTGTGGGCTCCAACTGGCTTGAACCAATCTCCAGACTTGTGGAAGTCACTGTGATTTATTTAGTTACTTGATATGATATGATTTGACCCAATGATTGAGGAGAAAACCTCTTCTGTCCTAGGACATAGAGTATGAGAACAAGGAAGAACTGAGCTGCAGCTCTCACCAGCCACTTTGACTCATAACAATGGAGAAGACAAGAGGAGGGTGGAGAGGAGAAATGGAAAACAATCTGTGCCCTGACTCAGCACCACTTGAAGATGGCCAGACTTTATCATATAAGATACAGCTTTACTCCCACTTTAAAATGCCTTGACTGTTTTTTCCAATGGTGTAAAATTAAAAAAACATTCAATAGAAATAATACTTCAAAATTTGAGTCTGTCAAATTCAGTTTTCTCCTCAGGCTAGTGTTATGCAGAGCGAGACTCTCACAAATGGGGGCAGCAAGATGAGCTTCCAGTGCCTGGTACAACTGTCCTTACTTTGTTGTGTTTAGTAGATGGTGTGGCATTAATGCGGTTTTGCCTTATGATATTTCTTCTTACTATAGTTTAGTTAAGATATTTCCCCAGGTCAGATGAAGGAGAGTCTCTAAATCCCCTCTATGGCTGAAAGTAAACTTAAGTTGGATTTTCTAGTAATTTTAAATATACACTTTGTTGTATCAAATTCCTATCTGTCAAGAAAAGAGTTTATCAACATACCCTATGATTTTAGAAAAGAATGAAATGTGACTTCATGAACATGCTCATGCAGAAGGTGTATACCCATGATTGCCTTAGTCTTCAAGTGGTTCTGAACCACATGTGTCTTTGCCACTTTACAGATAAGGACACTAAAAAGGGAAATTTGTCTAAAGACTCACAGCATTAACAGTATTTAATTGGAGTTGCCTTCCCCAGGCAATAGTGAACCTCCCAGAGTGACTCATTTCCCAAAAAAAGCTAACAATCCTAGGGTCAGATGTGGGGTATCCCCCTTGAGTTGTGGTAAGAGATATCTAGGAACCCCCAGAATAGTAGAGACGATTGACATTGTCGCTGGAGGCACCACATACTTCAGTTATGGGACATGGAGGAATCAAGTGGCACTGTCCAGGGACTTCTGTCCTACTGGCCAGCTTTCACAGTACTGGTGAGTGCTGCCCAGGTCACTGGGGTGAGGACAATCATCAACAGTGTCACCCACTGAAGAGGGACGCTAAAAAAAATCCCACACTAGCTCAGAAGTGAATATAATAAAGGGTATATTTTTAGGGGTAGACTCACAGATCATAGTCCTCTGCTCGAATGAGGAATCCAGAAGCCAAAAGAGAGATTGCAGGTGCTTTACATGTGCATTTTCTAGTATAAAAGGCCATGCCCAAGTGGGCGGATAGCTTAAAGGCTACTGGCTGAAGGAGTTCCTACAGCACCTCCCCCTTTTATTTAAATAAGAGAGTTCTAACCCTAATACAAAATCATATACAATAAGAACAAATATCAAGTATAAAGATTAGAATACAACCAGCATAAACAATATCAAACAAGAAACATGTGATAAATGTTTCAATAATTATCCTATCCTAAGGAGTCTAAGTCTTGTATTATAAATAACTTGGCCAAGTAATGAAAGAAAAGTAACTATGACTATCTAGTCTTCAACCCCATCAAAGACCTGAGAAGGGAAATAATATTACTTGGGTAAACAAGAAGTGCAACCAATGACAGAGAAAGCTTGCTACCTGGGCAATCACCCAAAGTCTCATTTGCAACATTGGAGCAACCAACTTTGGCTAAGGCCTAGAGTAAATGATAGAACATTTTCAGAGGCAGGAAATTTTTCAAAATGGTCTTACCCTGTCTTGGTAAGATTTGACAGTCTTTTTTCTTGTATCCTTCTTGTCCTGTTCAGACATTGTGCATTTTGTCAGTGGTCGATGCATGGACAGTTCCTTACCCAAAGGCTAGTTTTACCAAGATGAAAACAAGCTCCAAGTGGAGTGTCTTCAGTACTCAACATTCTCTTGAGAATAGGTTGATGCTGCCAGGAGCAATCATGCCTCACGTCAACAGAACCCTAAATTATTTAAAAGCCATATTCTACAGCTCTTTGAAGTGGATGAAGGTTACCTATCTATGCAGGATAAAATCTATGTCTATAAAGTGCATATGTCTATGTCTATGTCTATGTCTATAAACTACAAGTATGACAAACTTGGATGACTATTGACCTATAATCCTTAATACCTATGTAACTTAAAGACTAAGACTTCATATGAGAATATTAAACAACTGTGCAACAAATGAGGACAATAACCTCAAAATTTATGAATACACAAAATGTTGCAAGCAGAGGTAGAAGCATGCATTCATACATATAATATGACAAAATAATTTTGCCTAGGTATACAAATATTGTAGACAAAAATAGGAACGTTTTGAAAACAATTTAGGTTTGTATATACAAGAATCTATACCATGTAAATTGCCTACAAATAATAGCTCACAAGTATCCACTCTATTACTCACTATTATAATTAGTAAACTCACACTAATCTATTATTCCATCCAATTTCCCTTCTTTTCCCTCAAAGAGATCTCTGAGTCTATATAATTTCCCCCTGAAGCTCCCAACCCTATACCAATTATAATCAACCCCTAGTTGGTATCCCTAAGCCCTGAGAACAAATTTTGTTGGGAGAGGGGATGTCATGAGGGTAATGTTTTCTCTATGGGATCCTATGAAAGTAAAATGATGGTTAAGTTTCAAGATTACTGTCTGGTATAATTGCAGATAGTCTCTGGGTTTTTCTGAGGTTTCAATTTGGAGTTCTGGCCAGAATGTTGTAAAAAAAAAAGTGCACCATTTCAGCTAACCAAGTTAGAACTGTCTTGGGCAGCTGGTACCCAAAACAGGTCTTATGGTAGCACTATCATCATCATGACATTGTTTCAAACAGGTGGAGTCATTGTTGTGGGCCCCATCTTTTTCCTGGAAACTTCAAAAATTGCTGCAGGAAAATTCATTGTTCATTGTGGAAAATGTCAACATTATTTAAATAGACATATATTCAATGAAAGGTACAATAGAGACAAAAATAGGTATGAAGAAAAGTAAATTTTTTTCAAATTCTTTCTTTTTTCTGTCCCATACCAGAAATCTCCTGACATGAGACAGAAACTCTGAATTTTTCTTTTAACAGCATGCTTGGATTTAGAGAAGGACAGAGCCATTGTCCAACTCCAAAGCCAGCTTTGGTTTTTAAGTGAGTCATAATTCTCTTTGCTCGATTATCCTATTTGGATAATTATCTTTTTTCTTTTGGCATCTAGATGTCCAGGGTCTCTTGACTCATTGAAGATGAGTATTTTCCTGCAAAGATGAGAACAGAACCCTGCCCCAAACCTTATGAAGCTTCCTTACCACCTGCATGGTTCTCACCTCTGTGGATGAGCCATCATTTTCCTTTATCAAAAGATTTCTCTTTTTCAAACCAAATCTTTATTAATTTTGATGGTATCCATAACCATTCTTTTACTGTGGAAATAAGGACAAAACCCTTCCCCAACATAGCACATTTCCTGGTTTGCATTGTGAGGGCAACACATCCTTGAAATACCTGGCTGATGTGATTTAGAAGACTTTCTATTATTCAATGTCTCTCTGCTGCTGTTGTTCCTTTCTCATTAGTGTTAAGAAAATTCAAGGTTAATAAAACGTTATGTAATCTATTTCTGGGTACGTTTTCCATCTCTTTCTGTTTGTTTAACATATCCTTTATAGTTCAATTTGATCTTTCTATAACTGTCTGACCTATAGGATTGTTTGGTATATCTATAATAAGCTTTATTTTATAATAAGAAAAAAACTGTTTCTTTTCTTTGAGACATGTACTGGACCTTTATCTGTCTTTATTTGTGCGGGTATACCCATGATGTGTAATTACTGAATCAGCCTTTTCTGAGCTCAAAGTAGTTGCCCATTGAAAACCCGAATAGGTGTCAATGGTGTGGTATGCATATTTATTTTTCCAAAATCTGCAAAGTGTAACACATCCATCTGCCAGATTTCATCCTTTGAGTACCCTTTGGGTTATTTCCTGCAGATAGCAGTGTTTGGTTATAGGAAGAGCAAGTAGGACATCTCTTTATAATCTCCTTAGCTTGTTGCCATGTAATAAAAAAAATTAAGCCTTTGCTATTGACATGATGTTTCTTATGAAATTCTGAGGCCTTCAACACAATTCCAATCAGTAATCAATCAATTTCTGCATTACCTTGTGCTAGAGGATCTGGAAGACCAATATGGGAATGGATGTGTGTTATATATATGGGAGAAAGCCTATTACTGAGTATATCTTGAACTTGTATGAATAATGAAGTCAATTCTATATCATCTGGTATCAATTCAGCAGTTTCAATATGCAAGACAACTCTTTCTGCATACTGTGAACCAGTAACTCTATTAGGAGATTCTTTAAAATCTCTTAGTACCATGAGAATAGCATATAATTCTGCCTTTTATAATTATAGAATCATAATGGCTTTGTTCCATCTTACTTAAATCTTCTCCCTTTTATGATTTGTTTGCATCAGTATAGATTGTACAGACTCCAGTTATTGGTATGTCCTGTACAATGTGGGGAAAAATCCAAGTAGTTCTTTTTATGAGGTTCTATTACTTTTGGGATAATTGCTATTAATCTCTCCTAAAAAATTAGCACACGCTCTCTGCCAAGATTCATTGTTTTCCCATATTTTTTTAAATTTCCATAGTAGTAAAAGACACTATAATCTCTGCTGGGTTTATACCTACTAGTTGATGAAGTCTCAATTTCCCTTTTCTAATTAATTCAGAAACTTCTTCCACATAAGTTTTAAATTTTTTACTTGGTTTATGTGTTTAAAAGATTCACTCTAAGATAATACCTTCCCTTTGCATTAAAATTCCTGTAGGGGATATTCTGGAAGGCAATAATGACTATGATGCAATTAAGATTTGGATTCACCCTATCCACATGTGCCTCCTATAATTTTCTTCAATGACAATTAATTCCTTTTCCACTTCAGCTTTTAATACTCTAGGACTATTTAAGTCTTTGTCACCATCTAAGATTTTGTTTAAATGAACTATAAGATCAGGTGTTACCCCAACAGATGTTCTATTCTACCACAATGAAAACATGTGGCCTTTTGATATCTCCTCATACCTTTGGAAATTACTTTTTCTACCCAAGATTCAGTATTATAGTCAAATATCTCAATGTTCATTGTATGTATGACCCATTCATCCATTGGCGCTAATCTAACTTGAAATACCTAAGTATATTTTTGCATTCTAAGTCTAGTTTTTGGTTCTGTTACTCCTATTTGTACAGCCTCAGTTAATCTCTGAAAAAGTCACTAAACGGTTCTCTCTGACACTGTTTAACCCCGGTATATGATTTAATTTATTTTCTTGGTTCTTGATCCTGTCCCAAGGATTTAAGGCTACTTTGTGGCATAGGGACAAGATTTGTTTATCATAAAGAGCTTGATCCTAAATACCCTCACCAAGAATTTGATTTGGGAAGTCTCAAGTCCTTTTGCTTTTTCCTGTTGTTCTAAAATTTTACCCTCTTCTCTGAAATAACATTTCCACAGAAGTTGGGGCCCATCATCCAGGACTGCTGAAAATAATTGAAGCCAGTTGTGTGGGATTGCCTTAATGCTAGAAGCCCACGTCTTTACCATCTTCCTAACAAATGTTGAATGCAAGCCATAAAATACTACTGCTTGCTTAGTTTCTTTTAAATCATTCCTATAGGTATCCATCTACCTTCTTTGGATCCATTTGAGCATTTAGAACTTGATGCTTTTTCATAGTAGATTACAGGGTAGGAAGCTAAAACTCTGGACAAGTCATCTCTGACAGCTACTGGTGATGTTAAATCCTGTCCTTCTACCTTCTTTCCCTGTTCATCAGCTCCAGTAATTTCCTCAGTGGTTTCAAATTTTTTTAGTAGTGTCTTTTGTAAAGTCTGAATCTCCTAGCCTGTATATATTTCTAGTAATTTCATTGAGGCACCTAGTTTCTGGTCCTCATTCTGCAATATGACTCTAAGGTCTGAAGATTTTCCTTTAAAGATAACATCTCATTCTTTGACATTATTTGGATAGCATGTAGATTGCCTTTCTGGAGAGATACTTTATCTGCAAACCTAAAATAACTTTTTAACAGATTTTGATTGTCAAATTCAACAGTATGAATTCTTTCAGATAACTTCTCAGTACCCTTTGACATGGATTGAATTTTGTATGTCAAATTAATGTTATATTATGCTTTTCAATAGTATTAATTTTTTCAGGTAACTTATGATTTTTGATGGTACTAATCCTGTCAGCTAGCTGTTCATTAGTTAGTCTGTAAAGACGGTATTATTCTAAAAGTGCCTCATCCTTGGCTCTGTTATCAAACCATTTTCTTAAGGATATAATGTGAAAAAAAGCCTAAGTCCCAATATCCAATAAATGGTGTCACAATAACCATATAAGCCTTGCAGAATATAATCCATAATATCAACAAAAAGGTTATTAAAATTTTGCAAGGTAATGTCTGCCATTATATAACTTTCAAGTTTATTGATTTATTCATTAATCAAATAGTTCCCTGCGTTATGAGATCCGGTAAATTGTTTTAGGTGTAATAATCTTCATTGTCCTGTTGCAGAGTCACAACCGGTGGGGCAGCTAGTGGTACAACCGATGGCTGCACAAATAGTCCTGCACAATTTTGGCCTTTTGCATTTCAAAAGGACATAATATCAAGGTGCTCTCTAATTCATATCCCTAGAGACAGATTAGATAGTGAAGCTTGCTGACCTCAGCAGGAAAGCAACTAGTCAAAGTGCAGAGAGCAAGTATTTGCTCAGCCACAATGGAGCATCTGTTCCTCCCCTATCTTGAACATACATGTTGTGGCATGTATTTCCACTTGCTATTAGCATAATTAATTTCCTATGCATTTTGTAGGTGGGTCA
Organism: Alexandromys fortis; assembly: GCF_014885135.2. NCBI lineage: Eukaryota > Metazoa > Chordata > Mammalia > Rodentia > Cricetidae > Alexandromys > Alexandromys fortis. The sequence goes on from NW_026068126.1 coordinate 274,259, forward strand.
ATGTGTCACTGAATAACCTTTGTGAATATGCAACTGGTCCATGTTGCATACTTGGTTCCTTCAAGTACAGTGGAAAAAATTAAACAATAGCATATCTTTGATAAAGAATTTTAAATTTTATTTGTTTCTTTATTTTAAATGGTTGAGAGCCTAACATATTCACTGTCCCTCTCTGTTTATCACTTCTTCCTTTCCCTCCTTCCTCCAACTCTTTCCATGTTCCCCCACTCCACTCCAAACCCATGACCTCTTCTTAATTATTATTATTAACACACACACACACGTACTGAGCCTATTTAGTGTTGCTCATATGTACACAAGTCCAGGGTTAGCCATGTGAAATTAGACAACATGCATAGGAGTTTGTTCTAGAGAAGTCATGAACTACCACTAACTCTCCATCTAAGGGTGACACCTTGGTAGGAGACTAAGATCTAGAAGTGCCGAGGTAGGTAAGGAAGGAATATTGATGCGAGCTTCTGGAGTTTAAAGGGGGCTCCTAATTCCACCAAGCAAAGGCTATTCTTACCAAGGATGTTTCAAAAACTCCATTTCTAGTACATTAGGGTTTATCTATTTTAGTATCATATTTGAGGTACAATATAAAAAAATGATGAAAACAAATTTAATTGTCCACCAAGAAGGTGCACATGTTCTCCATCTGAAGTCATTCACTCATTCCCTTGTTCTTATTAACAGATAATAATTAATACTGTTCTTATTAATTGATAATGCCAAATAACCTACTAGATGTGAAAAACAATTTTAGCCTTGTACCTACAGAGTACATATAACACATGAGTCATCTATGGGTTTCTTCTTTCTTTCTTTCTTTCTTTCTTTCTTTCTTTCTTTCTTTCTTTCTTTCTTTCTTTCTATTGATTGTTTTTTGAGACAGTGTCTTTCTACCTAGCCCAAACCAGCTTTGGGAAAATAAAGATTATCCATGATTGAATAAGAATGAAATGAGCGGACCCGGACCACAGAGGGGCTGCGCTTGGCCTTATGGGCTAAGAACAAAGTCAAGGTAATGGCAGTAATGAATGCTATGGAGGCAAACCAAACCCCTGGAGAGCTCAGAAGGCACAGGAGGCCAGCCCTCCTGCTGTGCAGCAGCCCACTGACCCTGCATCCCCTACTGTGGCCACCACCCCTGAGCCAGTAGGAGCTGATGCTAGGGACAAGAATGCCACCAAAGCAACTGAGGATGAGCCTGGGTATAAGGACATCCGGAGCTTTGGCATTGGAGAGCTGGTGTGGGGGAAACTTTGGGGCTTCTTCTGGTGGGCAGGCCAAATTGTGTCTTGGTGGATGACAGGCCAGAGTCAAACAGCAGAAGGCACTTGCTGGGTCGTGATTCGGAGATGGCAAGTTCTCAGTGGTATGCGTCGAGATGCTCATGCCTCTGAGCTCCTTCCGAGTGTGTTCCACCAAGCCACCTACAATCAGCAGCCCATGTGCTGCGAAGCCACCTATGAAGTCCTCCAGATGGCCAGCAGTATGATGGGAAGCTGTTTCCAGCTTACCATGACAGAGACAAAAGTGCCACTAGCAAGGCTGTGGAGGTGCAGAACAAGCAGGTGACTGAATGAGCCCTGGGGGTTCCAAGCTACTTGAAAGGCCATGGCAGGGTTGCAAGCTCAAGGCCTGCCTAGGCTACAAAGCAAGTGAGTGGCCAGCTGTGCAAAAAAAAAAAAAAAAAAAAAAGACATTTTCTCAAAATAAAAACTAAAATTAAAAAAGGGCTCAGTGATTCAGTACTTGCCCAGCATGTGTGAAACCCTAAATTCAACTCACAGCACTGCAAGAATAAATGAGGTTGCATGAGAGTGAGAGGCTATCTTGTACAAAAGGTGTCTCCAGAAACCCAAAAGGTCTATGAGCAGCACAGTGTGGTAGACAGTTGTCACTGTCATCGAGATAATGATCTCCTGTGGGATGGGCTCGGGACTACATGAGCACTGTAGGTGGCGCCATTCCTTGAGCGGGCTCCCCTGCATGCCTTAGTCCACTGCTCTCTGCTCTTGAGTGTGGACAGGACAGACTAGTTAGTCCTTCTAGGTTCCCACTGCCTTCACTTTCTCGCAGTGGTAAGTTATGATCTGAAAGCCAACCAACCCTTTCTCCTGCAAGTTGCTTTTGCCACTGTATTTTATCTCAGCAACAGGAAGCGCAAATAAGGCGGATAACCTGCCTGGGATAGTAGTGGAGAATGAAAAGACTTGAGAAAAGAGACCATGGGATTGTAGTAAGACTGCCCACTAGTTCGGCGTTTCATTGTTCTCTTTCTGTAGATTGTGTTCCACATGCTACTTAGGTGGAGGTAATAGAGAGTCCTTTGTATTTGAGAGAAAATTAAAATTAGCATCCAAGACCAAGTCTGGACAAGTAAGATTTTGCAAATGAATCTAGCTAGGTTCAGTCTGCCTAGGTTCAGACTTTGTCACTGAGCTCATTAGTGAGATTTGGCCCAGAACTCCCGATGTTCTTCATTTCTTTCCAAGAACTAAGAGGAATGCAATCATTTCCCCAGTTTCTGCAGAGGTCTAGGTGAAGTGAGCCGTGCAATACACTGAAGCTCACCAGACCTGGCCTGTCAGCCAAACCCAAGTCACACCTGCAGAATTCTGCTGTTTAACTAGATCGTTACAACCAGGTGCTTGTCTTATCTCATCTTACTGATTCTTTTACCTATCTGAGGGGGTGGTTAAATGTCTTGTCTAGAGTCACGAACTTATGGGCACCAGGAAAACCTTTGAACACAGCCAGGTTCCAGAGCGCATATCTCAACCAGTTATCATCCCACTTGTCTTGCAGGTGGCCAGTGTCTGTCTGGCTGTCTTGGGAGTCTATCGCTTGGTATTCAGCTCTTCCTCAGCACTTGAAACAATGCCTGGCACATAGTAGGTATTCAATAAATATTAACAATAAATAAATGGACACATATGTGCTCAGCAGATCCTTCTCTTGTCCTCTCCTAATAACCATAAGGAGTTAGCAAAAACAGAATACAACTGTCTTACTCTCTTCTTGAGTCAGCACCGTGGGACCTGGGGTGTAATTCATCCGTGAAGATGAATTCAGATAAGAAGATAAAAATACATCCCCATATGTCAGTGCAATGGATTTTTCTGGAAAGACATTTGGCTGGAATTTCATCTGAACTCAGAGGTCCTTTGAGACCACTAAGAAAGCGTCAGCCTGGTGATGAGCAGGATGCTTGAGTATGGCAGTTAAATGATGATTAGGAGATACCCTGATAAAACCAGCTCATAACAAGATTAATCTGGGGTGAGGAGAGGCTGGATATGAAAGCGCCCAGAAAAGACTCCAGGCACTGTTGTCCTGATGAGAGCTGAATTTTGTGTTATTTATAGCTACTGCTCAGAAGGAGCAGGGCATGGGGCACTAGGGGACAGAACCATGCAAGGTACACTAATGGAAGTTTGAGGATAACTTAAACTGCTCAAGATCAAGGGCTTTGCAATAACAGAGCCTTGCAAACTCCCAAACCTCTGCTGAAGGAGGAGGCTAATGGCCGCCGTGCAAGGCTGTCTTTTGGGGTTCACTGTCACTTTGAGCCTGTATGTTGTGGCAGCAGCCCCTCACTGATCCTCTTCCTTTTCGTCTGTGCCCTGACTCTTATGCTTCCAGCCATAACTGGGGAACCCCATTAAGGCTGATTTGGGAGATTGGGGAGATAGCCCATTCAGGTCAGAGTTCAATCCTTAGAACCCAGGAAGGCCAATGTGGTGGCTCACACTTGTAATCCCAGGCTTGGGGAGGTGGAGACAGAAGATCCCTGGGTACCGGTGGCTGCCAGCCTACCTGAATACGTAAGTTACAGATCCAGGAAAATGTTCAGTCTCAAACAACAAGACAACCAAACCAAAGTATTCGTCACTGTGAAGTGATGAATAAGGTTGCCCTCTGGCCTGCACATGCATGTGCATACATGTGCATGCATATCACACACGACTGACTCAGACCATGAACGTTTTCTGTCAAAACCCTTCACCAGTTCTCATTTCATGCTCTACTCAAGGTAAAGCCATGCTATATCCAAGCCCACAAAGCCCTTCCAGTCAGGACTCCCGCCATTTCGTCAGCTTCATCACCTCTCCCTGAACTCGCTGCTCCCTTTCCCGGGGTCATGCCAGCTCTGGGAGATCCTCATATGCACATGTCACACCCCTTTCTCACCCTTTGCTCTGGCTGGAACCTGCTTGTTTCCTCCTTTGCTGCCCTGTGACTCTCTGGCCACATCTGACACAGTGCACAGCCATTCCTTGTTATCATCAGTAAAGTGGCTACGGGAGCTCAGTCAGCAAATAATCCCAAACCATTGCTTTTAGAAAAATAAAGGCAAACCCTAAATGGTTCTCTTCAGTCTCCGGTCACAGGAATTTTACCAACCAATCAGCTCTCACCTTATGTGTTTCTGCCTAAAGATTATTTAATACATGTGGCTTATAGGCTTCATATCATGACCAACAGCAGTACATCTGAGCACCACATTCTTATGCTGAAGGCACATCACAACCTTCTGCTCCTTCTCCTGATGACTGTGGTGAACCATCCAAGATCAGTTCCCATCACCCATGTCTGGCTCACAACTACCTGCAACTCCATCACCAGGGGAATCCAACAGCTCATATGTGAGAACCCGCATTCACATACCCACACAGAGACACAAAATTGAAAAGGAAATAAGACATTAAATGGCTTGCAGCACTATGCTTTAGTGTAAATCTAAACAGAAAACTCACAAGCCTCTCTCTCTCTCTCTCACACACACACACACACACACACACACCACACACACTACATGAATGAATCTAAATGACATGGCTCTAAATGGACCACAACTAACACCTGTTGAAAACACCAGCTCTCTAACATGGAAGAAGGCTTCAGATGGCTCAGCCTCAGCAGGCACCTGTGTATAAGTGATCCACAACTTTTCCAGGTTTGTATGTATCTGTAAAAGGCCCTGACAATAACAAATACAATTTATTTGTATTGATCTGGGGCATAAAAATAGCTCAGCAAATAATTTTTAAATATGAGTCCTAGAAACAATGAGAATTATATAAGCCATCGCCAAATGTGCCCCTCTCTGTTCTGTTCACTTCTGTGTCTATAGCAACTAGAACATAGACAACAATGTTGGCTACAGAGGGGAGCCTGAAGTCGTATGGTTTGAATACACAGAGTCATCTGTATACAGAGATGTAGAATGTTAGTTACAGAGTGTTATAGAGAATTGTCAACCATTGCCCTCACACTGCAAATGAGAAACAAACCCCCAGAAAGGGATGGTAATTAGCCAAGATCTCACAGCAAGTGTGAAGCAGAGAAAGCATGGATTTCTTAAGCTTATCAAGGTTCCTTCCATTTCATTCTACTACAAGCACCACCAGGCCAACTTTATCTTTGTTATTATGGGATGTCTTTGAGCATCTGGTTCCTTGCTCAGAACAAAGTGAGTGTTCAGCAAGTTCTGACAGGCTGGATTACAGAGCAGGTAGGAGGTACTCCCAAAAGAAGGCTCATCCCAGGAGGCAGATGAGCCTTCAGTCAAAGTCAGTCACACCAATTGGAATGACTGACTTGATTTTAAGCAGTGGTTCTCTCTGGAATAGGTTCACAGAGAAGAAAGTGGAGCTCTCTATGCATCGGTGAAGACTATAGACACCCCAATTGTGAAAAAAAAATAAAGTCAGAGTGGCTCTAAGGTGAACAAGAGAGAATGCATCACCTCATGCACAGGGAAGTCCAGGTTGAGGGTATATTTCAGGTGTGGTTTCCTGAGATCACAACCACCATGTCTTCAGTATTGAGGTTTCACTTCTCTGCAACTCTAGCAACTGTGTCTGCAGAGTGGCTTCCCTCATAGCCACAGGCTTTCTAGGAGAAACAGAAAAGAGTCCAGTGGCCCAGGGTTTCCATCAAAGACCTGAGAATTCCTGACTGGATCAGTTTGAGTCATAATGTCATCCCTGAATCCATCACCATGGTCAGGAGGCTAGACACATGTTATAACCATGGACCAGATACTGGTGTTAATATCTAAAAATAGACACACGTTATAACCATGGACCAGATACTGGTGTTAATATCTAAAAATAGACACACATTATAACCATGGATCCAGATACTGATGTTAATATCTAAAAATAGACACATGTTATATCCATGAACCAGATACTGGTGTTAATATCTAAAACTATCTGTCAATATTTAGGTATATTAAATATAAGAGAAAGCAGGAAATGGATACAAGCTAAGCTTAGCTTCGACTGTAGAACACACATGGACACATGGGACACCTCCAAGGACTCCAATGTAGGAAGAGAGTTGGAGAAGCTGCCATCCTTTTAAGCAAAATTTGTTTCCCCAGAGACATTTTTGTTCAAGTCTCATGGTAGTGAAAAACTCCTGATTCACACCCCCAATCAAGTTCAGCAATAGCTCACAACATCTGGATCTTATGGCGCACAGAAGAGGAAGAGAAGGCTGGAGAAACGCCAGTACCATCTATCTCCCACATAAGCCAAAGTGTTGTTTCTACATTCTTTCTCTTTGTTACAGCTTTCTGAATACCTCTTTCCTCATCCCCCCTCAAACACACACACACATGAGCTCATTAATAAACACCAATTCTTAGTGAATGTCTTTGCATGAATATATATATATATATGTGTGTGTGTGTGTGTGTTTATGTGTGGTGTCAATATGTCCACACATGTCTCTGTGCTTGTGAAGGCCGGGAGACAATCTTGTGTGTTCTTATTCAATGCTGTTTATTTTGTTTTTATGAGTCAAAGTCTCTCATTCACCTAGAACTTTCTATGTAGGACAGAAAGTGCCAGGAATATACCTGTCTCTATCCACTCCCCAGCATTGAAATTGCAAGTGCTTGTAATCCGCAGCACACCCTGATTTTCCTCGGGTGCTGTGGGATTCTCCCAGTGTCCCCATGCTTACTAATTAAAAGCTATAGTCACCGAGCTCTCACTTGACTCAGCGGCCTTCTCCATCAGCCACTACACATTCCTTATAGAATGTGCAGGTCTTAGACTGGGAAGACCAAGCCTCACATCCACAACACAGGAGGAAGAATCTGCACCACTCTCCTCTCATACTGTGGGCAGACAGTTCCCCTGGTGCTCAGCCCTCCAGGGGAAAAAGCAGCTTGAGCCACAGCCTCCCCTAGTTATACTGACAGCCACTGGACAGGGAGGAGGCCGGGTGGGGGAGCTTGTGAAACCTCTTGGCATGTGTTTGTCTGGGGTCTGTGCTGAAGTGTACGGAGTCTTTGGGACTTTGTTTAAACTCAGAAGCCAGCGATTCGGCAACACATCAGTGAGGAGGTGTGAGGAGGTTGTGGGAGGAAAGGATCTCAGTGAAAACACTGGCCCCATGACTTTATTGTATAGCGAAGCTCAAGACAATGCCGAGAGAAGCCTCTGGAGCCAGGGCTAAGCTAATGCCATTTCTCTTGGCACAAGCCTTGGAATAGAGCAATGGTGTCAAGCGACAGGGAAACAGTGGCAGTGAATGGTTTCTTTATTGGTTGCAACTCATATTAGCTCAAGGAAAAAACTGCCAAAGGCAGATGCACTGGCTGCTGGTTCTGGCAAGTTAAAGATGGGGCTGTTTTCATGCAGGAGTGGATCAGGAACATCACCGAGGTTGGGAGTTTGCTGTCCCTCCCTCTCTTTGCTTTCCTGAAGGGATGGCCTTATCTTCATCTTCCACAGACAGCCTGTTGTCCCTGGTTACTACTAGCCTTTCAGCTTTGTGACATGAAAAGCAAGGCCTTTCCTCCCACACTGAATTGGGACTCACACTGAGTGTTCTCTGATTGACCTGGCTTGGGTAGGCTTCCCATTTCCAGAGCACACAGTCTGAGCGAAAGGCGTTGCTTCCATGATGGACAGATCTTGGAGTACACACGCAGCACAGTGTTAAGGCTGTCCAGTCGCATAGAAATGGGATGCAGAGTGGACTAAAAATTTGTTCATTCCTTTTCTGAAATTCAAGTTCAATTGCTTGCCTTGTATTTTATCTGGTGTCTTAAAAAGGAAGCCAGAGGAGAGGGTTCTAGAAATGAAAATCTTATCAGACTCACCTGTAGGGAAGAAGATGGGTGAATGAATGGACAGAAAGAAAATTTCCCTTTGGTTTGGTTTCTTACTAGCATGCTCCTGCATCCAGAAGAACCCAAACTATAAAAAATGTCTCAAGTGGCAAGTGTTTGCCATATATACAAGTAAGAGGATCTGAGTTCAAATCCCCAACACCCTCCTAAAAGTCGGGTTTAGCAGCTTTCAGAGGGCAGAGACAGGCAGATCCCTAAAGCTCACTGGGCCAACCAGTCTAGCCAAATCAATGAGCTGCAGGGCCAGTAAGAAGCTCTGGCATATAGATTAATATAGTCGACTTTCTTTAGGCTGCCAGCTCCAAAATAATGACATGGAGACTTTTTTGTTTTTAATTTATGAAAGCTTGGGCTTAGCTTAGACGAGTTCCCAACAGACTGTTAAATTAACCTCTTTCTATTAGTCTATATCTGCCAACATCTCATTACCCCTCCTCCGTACCAGATACCTGACTTCCTCCATGTCTGGCTGGCAGATCCCCGCCTCTCAGGTCTTCCCACAGTTCTTAGCTCTGCCTGGAAGTCCTGCCTACCCTCTCCTGCCTAGCTATTGCCCATTCTGTTCTTTATTAAACCAATCAGAAGGTGCGTTAGGCAGGTGAGGTTAAACAGAGACACATCTTACACAAAGATTAGCCTAACAGACCAAGGTGGAAAGTGACTGAGTAAGACATTTGATATCGACCTCTGGCCTTCATACATGTACATAGTCTTGCATATACATGTATACACACTGTCACATACAGTACATACAGTGCACACACAAGTATACACACATCTTCATACATCAACTAATGAATAAATAAATCATGCCCACTAACTTGATGGAATGTTAATGATTCTTAGGTGTGGGAGTTCTGTGGCCACATGTGGGGTCTGGGGTCCCTACAGCAGGACTTCACCCCACTCAGAACACTCATTTCCACAGCCACTTGTCCATGAAAGAGAAAGACAGCGTGTGGCCTTCCTCAAATACTTTATATTGTGGGAAGTTTTAAGTAGAAGATAATTGGAGACTTGAACTCTGGAAATGGCAGTCTAGTGGCAAGCTACAGCTGTCTTAGTGAACGGAGACCCATGCTTGGTCCTCCAGAGTATACCATTGTATCACTAAGGAACATTCCAGAAGACTTGACTGCATCTCATTGTATCCAGTTAAAGGCAGGGTATCTAGTCCTTTCCAAACGTTCCCATCCCCCACCACTGGGGGCAGTGCGTCCTGAGCCATAGAAACTGTGATGCTTTTCAAAGTCCTCCCGCCCCTGCTGGTTTCCCAGCATGCACTGGGACATGAACTAGAGGGAGAGCAGAGCGAGTGGAGTTCGACTTTCTTTGGTGCTTACACACCTTGTTCTATCATTACAAGCTCGTTGAATATAGAACTGCAAAAAACTGTGAAGGAAAAATGGGACACTTTTATCAATGAAGATACCGTATGGGAAGATGACTGGACAGATTGGAAAGGGACCTAATTAATGTTAACCTCTAGACACAAGCTGGGCACTGCTTGCACCTTCCAATCCACTCCTTCCGTTGCTGCCCCACAATACCCTTAAATGACATGCAGAAGCTCTAAAGCTAATTAATATCTTTCTCAGCTACTCAACAGAAAGACGAAGGTTAGCAGTAACAGCTTGATTGTGTTACTCCTACTCCATGAAGAGTTTCAGTGGGAGATTTTTGCCCCCGACATGGCTCTGCCTCATACATTCCTCAGCCACACTGGATGCTGCCTTCCCAAGCCGCTCCCTGCTTCTCATCTGAATGCTTGTCAGACTCTGCCCTCTGCCAGGCAGCATCCAGGAAGCAGCCGTGCCTTCTGTGCTCCCGACCAGCCTCCACCTTCTGTTTGATCTCAACATCTCATTGAAAATTGGATATTGGTAGTTGCCTGTGACGATAATGAACCATTCATGTCTCAATTTGAAAAGGCATTTGAGACACCTGTTTTCATTAGTAATTATAGATAATTGCTATGGTGGAGGGTTTTTTCTTTAATTATTGTACAGAAAAGGTCTTTAAGAAATGGAACAATTAATTTCCTGAACCCGTACTGAGAGCAAATTATGACGTAAGTTCTCACTTTGTGAAGTATTTCTAGGCAACAGAGCGTGGCTTCTTGTACCAGGAAGAAGTAAATTATGTTTCAGAGCCAGCCTCCTGGCATATCCCAGTCATGGCTGGGTAGTTTTTAATGTGTTCTTTGTCGTTCACTCTCTCGTGTCATGAGCACACATCAGATGCTCTGCATCAGCTGCCGTGTTCAACGCCAGGATCTCAGTGCCTCACTTCATTCATCCGCTCGTTCACCCCACTATTACACAATCAGGGTGTGCATGGCACTGACTATTTCAAATGCGCTGTGGTTGTGAAGTCATACTGGCCAACAGGATCTGCTCTCCTAAAGCAGTGCTCCTCTCTGTAGCCCACTTTCCACATCTGAGTTTGTCTAAGTTGTAACTTCTGACTAGAAGCAATCCAAATATTTATCAAAGTAAGAAGCTGCTAAATGAACTGTAATAATTTGTAATCATTAATAGTGTATTTCTAAAAAAGATACAAGGAAATTATTTTTGATACATTGAAAGGGGTAAAAACAACTATTAAACACTTTCAATTTTGCAAAATAAAAGAGACTGAAAGAAGGGCTAGGGAGAGGTCTCAGTGGGTAAGAGCACATGCTTTGAAAGTATTAAGACCTGAGTTCAAATCTCCAACACCCAGAGCTCACTGGCCAGCCAACCTAGCCCACACGTGAGCTTCTGGTTCAATAAGAGACCCTGTCTCAAGGGGATAGAGCAAAGACTGGAAGGAGTTACCAGATGTCCTTATCTGACTACTGTATGTGTATGAAGAGACACAGACACATACACAGACACACAGACACGCACACACACACTTAAGGTTCTCAGGCATGTGAGTCTTGTAAGATACAGAGCTGAGCTCTCAAATGATAATTATATTCCTAAAGACAATGGTAAAAATTCCCAAGATCCCAGGATTGAAGACAACTGCAGGGAGCTGATTCCCTCTGCACTCTTGAGTACCCTCATTATAGACCACAGCCCAGAAGGGTTTTAAACCCAGAATTCTTCTGTACCCACCCCGAAGCACACACATCTCAACAGATCCATCCTGTAAGCAGTTAGGAGGATTGCCTCTCTCTAGCCTGCATAGAGGTGGCTCAGGAGACAGCAGTGTTGGTATCACCTAGAACTTGTAGGCCATCAGACCCGCTTCTCTGATGTGCTACAGTGTAATCTCTGCATTAGCACACTAATGTTAGTGTATGTGTGAAGTAAATAACTCACAGCATCTCGACAATAAAGTTAGGGGTTCCAGCACTCATTCAAGTCAAATGGCCATGTTCTCATCTCTAGCCACTTCCAACTTGAAAAAGGGGGACCTAACCTGAATTTCACAGAAGACAAAACCAAAATTCAGACTTTCAGCCACCTCCCCCAAACCCAGCCAGAGAAGGACATCTGCTCCTAGAAACAGCAGGAGCATATTGGGGTGGACAGAACAGCCCCAGAAGAAAATGCTTCACCACAGATCAGCTTCAGGAGGCCTCTCTGGGTCCTCAGAGACCCTCACAACACAGCAGCAGCTGCTAGCACGTGTGCACTTGAGGTTCATGGGTATGAGAGTCAGCCAGGGTCCATGTGGTCTCAAGGAACTGGAATAATCAGCCCCTTGCCCTTGACACTCTGGGCTGCCACACTCTGATGGTGTAATGTTGACAGACGTTTCTGTCCCACCCGGAACTGCAGCCATTAATTCCTGAAGAACCACACAGAGGTCTACATTAATCATAAACTGATTGACCCAGTAGCTCAGGCTTCTTATTAATTAATTCTTATAACTTATGTTAGCCCATAATTCTTGTCTGAGTTAGCCACATGACCTGTTTTTGGTGAGGCAGTCAAATCTTGCATCCTCTGCGTCTGGGTCACTACTGCAGACTGAGACTTCCTTCTTCCCTGAATTCTCATTGCCCCACCTCTACTTCCTGCACCCCGACTATACTTCCTGCCTGGCTACTGGCCAATCAGCATTTATTTAAAATATAATTGACAGGGTACAGACCATTGTCCCACAGCTGTGTAACTTCTGTCTCCAAAGCCTCATGAGGAATTAAAGAAACACCAAATGCCCTGGGCACCCTGCATTACAGCAAGATCAAAGGGAAGTGCATTTTAAAATGCCCAGTGTATACTATAACTACTTGATTAAATTATGTGTTTTGCAGCATCTCTGGGAAGGATTTTATAAATCCCCTTTGCATCATTAGCTTTGAGCCAAAGAAGCTTTGGGCTTGCTGTAAGGTGGGAGAGTGCAGCCGATGCTCACTCTTCTGCTGTAAGGTGGGAGATTGCAGCTGATGCTCACTCTTCTGCTGTAAGGTGGGAGATTGCAGCTGATGCTCACTCTTCTGCAGCCGTCTCCATCTCCATCAGGAGGCCGGGGAGTACCTGCGTACCTGCAGAAGTGCATGTCTGCTGCATCCTGATGTGGCCTCCAAAGCATGTCTCCAGCATGTTTTCTTTTCTCCCTCTGGAAGGAACCACTCCCTCCCAGCTCTAAATGTGCATCATTTCAGAAGAATTGACTGGACTAGATGATGAAGGCAGGAGGTTTATTTCGAGAACATCTTAAAACACTCAGGCAGCATCTTGCCTCCACACAGGAAGACCCTGTTTGACTTAAACCACAAAGGAAAAAGTGGGCACAAAAGGGGAGCTAGACCAATCTACACCTGAGTAAAATGTGGCTCCCCCAAGACCTTTAAGGCATGTGAGTTTGGCTCATTACTGGCAAACAAATGCATTCTGATTGGCCAATGGGTATTTCTTGTCTGTGATCACACCTGAACTCTGCTTGTCATATCCTCTGCACTGGAGACCAAATGTCACAGCGTTGCACTCTTTTCAGCACTGCGGTAGAGTACCTTTCTTTGTGCTGTGCAGAAATAACTTCTATGGGTGAGACGAATATGGGGTTAGATTAAGAAGGTGAGGCACCATGCTGCAGATGAAAAGCCCAGAGCTCAGAGGTATTGACCAACCTCCAAGGACACCCAGGAAACATGATAATATTAGAATTCCAGTTTAGATCAGTATACTTCATCACTCTGGATTATAGACCCAACACAACACCCCCCCAAAAGAAAAAACATAGCCAGATCATGCCAAAAGATTATTTTAATTTGCACCACAATTTAAAAAGAATTAGAACTACAACCACCATTAAATTAATTGTTACACAGATCCTGCTTTCTTTTGTGTGTGCCCTTGTGCAGGTGCTCATGGAGTCCAAAAGAGACCATCGGATCCCCTGGGGTTACAGTAGTTGTGAGCTGCTCAAAATTGATGTTGGGAATGGGTACTTGGGTCCTCTGCAAGAGCATCCAGCACTTTGAACCACTGAGCCAGCTTTCTAGCCCCAGGCCCAGATTTCTCACGAGTCTTGAAATGTTGAAAACTGTAAAGTCAATAGACCAGGATTCCCACATGGTAACCCCTTGCTGATGTGAGAAGAAGCCCACACCTGGGCTTCTCCATCTTTTCCGTCTCTTTTTGTATCACCTTTCTTACTTTAAGTATGCTTCTTTGCCATTTTGGAGCTTTCAGACTCTAGCATAAGTGCTGGGGTCTGTTCCTCCTTGTTATTCACTGTGTTGGCCAATTTTATGTCAACTTGACACATGCTAGAGTCATCTAAGAAGAGGGAGCCCCAACTGAGAAAATGCCTCCATAAGACTATGCCGCAGGCAAGCTTGTGAGGAATTTTCTTAACTAGTGATTTGTGGGGGACAGCCAAGCCCATTGCAGGGTCGGGTAATCCCTACCTGGTAGTATGGGCCCTATAACAAAGCAAGCTGAACAAGCCATAATGAGCAAGCCAGTAAGCAATGCTCCTCAATGACCTCTGCACCAGCTCCTCCTCCAGGTTCCTCCCCTTTTTTAGTTACTGTCCTGACCTCTTTTGATGATGAACAGTGATGTGGGGATGTAAGCCAAATACACCCCTTCCTCCCCAAGTCGCTTTGGCTGTGGTGTTTCATCACAGCAATTGTAACCCTAACTAAGACACTGGCAAATTGCCCAGTTCCCAGCACAGAACCAATGGTAAACCACTCTTTTTTTTTTCCTATGCATGAGAAAGTAGATGAAGAGATGAAACCCAAACTGTCTCTGAGAAGGAAGTCACCTATATTTCTGACATTGGTATATGATTGAGTCTTCAGGAAGGACCATATAGGAGTAGATGTGACTAGCTTGGGGATACACAAATCCTGCTGGTCTTCCTAGTAACTGGAGAGGAAATGCAGAGGGTAAGGAGGTAGTATGGGGGTGGAGAGCTTGCTCATGATGCCCAGGGTGCAGTACTTCAAAAGGAAAGGAAAGGAAATATAAAAAAAAAATGCAGTTCATGTTGATGTGGGGTGCCCCTCTGTATGTTGTGAATATGCTTTATTACCATTGGTTAATAAAGAAGCTTATTTGGCCAATAATCAGGCTGAATAGAGCCAGGTAGGAAATCTAAGCAAAGGTACAGGGAAAAAGAAGGTAGAGTCTGGGAGATACCAGCAGCTACTGGGGAAGCAAGATGTGAGGTAACAAGCCATGGCCTCATGACAAAATATAGAATAAAAAAGGTTAATTTAAGTTGTAAGAACTAGTTAATAATAGGCCTGAGCTAATAGGTCAAAAATTTTGTAATTAATATTACAGAGTAGTTATTCAGAAACTGGCAGGTGAAAGGGAAGCCTCCAGTTACAAATGGTGTCCACTGGCTGGCATGTTTCCACATAAAACCTAGAAAAAGCTTTTAAAAGGTGGTTCTAAGTGCTAAATAAATAACCCAAATGACACTGGACTTCCTAGTCTCTCATGCTGGCCATGACACAGAGACACATCTCTGAATCATCTGCCCAAGAGGTAAATTTGGCTGCCAACTGCCATGGGCTAAGTCACATGGTAGGTTTCTACCATCTCTTACAGAGGACACAGTAAAGAGGCTCCTAGCCTGTGGGCTTGAGAGTACATCTGCAGGTTGGAGAGCACAACACAGCCCACACTATGTGTTGAATTTAGCTTTTACTTATACAGACAAAAAGGTTTGTGGGCCATCTGTAAGCTACCTGGTGGCAGCAAGGACCACAGAGTTGCTGGGGTAATTGTGACTCTCCAGGGTACCTCCGCCATGTTGGGAAACCAAACGGGGAGGAGTCAACAGCCAAAATCACCTCTTAGCCATGCCTGCTTACAAATTTAAAGCCGTGATAAAAAAAAATGATTATAGATACACAATAAAGACAGATTCAGACAAAAAGGCCTCTAAACCAGTCACAATGTATTTGATAAAGAGGGCTGGTTATAAATGGTTAGTGGTCATAGTCATTCTCTTTCTAAAGAAGAAAGGGGAATATACTATAGAAATTATAAAAAAAATGTAGATTTTTACATCTTTAATCCAAAAAACAACTGCTAATCTCAAAATACTTCATTAAATTGGTATGAATTTTGGTTTACTGATACAAATTTAAAGTAAATTTTGTTATACTGTATGTATATTTATATACTTTTTAAAGGTATTATGTTTATGCAGCTCATTTAAAAATGTAACACATTGTTAAAAGTATGGATAATATTCATCTATAATAGTCAAACTTGTAGTCATGTTAGGTAGGTTTTCTAGATATACAGAGATATATTTCAGATGGATAGATAATCTTCAAACACTTCAAAGACCTATAGAATATAGCATTTAAAATGTTTTAAGGTCTTGGGTTTCGTTTTGTTTGTTTGTTTGGCTGGTTGGTTTTTCAAGACAGGGTTTCTCTGTAGCTTTGGAACCTGTCACAGAACTAGCTCTTGTAGACCAGGCTGGCCTTGAACTCACGGAGCTCCACCTGCCTCTGCCTCCTGAGTGCTGGGTTAAAGGCTTGCATCACCACCACCATACAAGAATTTAAATTTTTTTGACAGTGATTCATGTCTGCTCCTAGCAGTACCAATTACTTCAGAAGGAGGATGGGCATCAAAAAAAAAAAAAAAAAAAACACTTTATGGAGTTTGCTTTCAAGGTAGAAAAGCTAGCCATTTGGGTAAGAAACTGCTCTTGCTTGGACGGCTTGATAATATGCTGTATGAACTGGACATGCAGGACTCACAGAAAAATGGCCGCTGAACTTTCTAAAACAAGGTGGAACGTTCTTTTAGGGTTCCTGCCTCGTGAAGGAGGCTTCCAGACATTCTGCAGGACACAGAGGATAATGACTGACAAACTACCAATATAGGCAGGGCAGTTTCAAATATACTGCTTCACTGAGAAGTATGCCAGATAATCTAGGCCTATGGGCTGAAGATGGATGCCCCAATGGTATAGAAGAACTTTGGGTGACTGTCCAGGCAGTCAGATGTCCCTGTCATTTCTAGAATTTTGGAAGTTGCTTACAATGCACTTCCTGTTTACTCAAATAGTATCATATCCTTCTGGGGTCTTTGATGGAGTTGAAGACTAGATAGTTATACTTATAGTTTTCCTTAGTTATGATAAAAGATAAATTAATTATGAAAATGTAGATTCACAAAGATAAAATAGATGATCAAATATTTTCTTTAATTTTGTCAAATACAGACAGACTAAACTATAATTCTTGGTTGATACCTGTTTTGTTATATATAATTTTACAATGTTAAAGTTAAAATCTTCTTTTTTTTAATTAGACAGAAAAGGGGAGGTGATGGGGAATGATGTTCTTCTATATGCTGTGAATATGTTTTATTACTATTGGTTATTAAAGAAGCTGATATGGCCAATAGTCCGGCAGAACAGAGTCAGGCAGGAAACCCAAGCAAAGAAAAAGGGGGGGGGGGAGGTGGAGTTCAGAAGACATCAGCAGCTGCCAGGGAATCAAGATGTGAGGTAACAAGTCATGGGCATCATGGTAAAATAAAGAATAATAAAATGGGTCAATTTAAGTTGTAAGAACTAGTTAATAATAAGCCTTAGCTAATAGGTCAAACAGTTTTTAGTTCATATTAAGACTCAGAGTGGTTGTTTAAAAACTGGCAGGCAGGAGGGAAACTTCCAGTTATACATCATCAGATAACAAGTGTCTAAGGAACAATAAATAATGTAGTGATAAGAGCGGCGGGGCTGCGTCCCCAGCACCCCGGCCGCCTGCTAGCTTATGCCCCGAAATAATTACATGGACACTGTATTCATTTAAACACTGCTTGCCCATTTCTATCTAGCCTCTTCTTGGCTAACTCGGGCACCTGGACTAGCCCATTTCTAAATATGTGTGTAGCACCCCAAGGTGCGCTTACAGGGAAGATTCTAGCCTACGTCCATCCTGGGTCGGCGCTTCATCACGTGTGCCTCAGAGAGCAGAGCTATCGCGTCTCTGAGCTCACTTCCTCTTTCTCCCAGCATTCTGTTCTGTTTACTCCACCCACCTATGTTTTAACCAATAAAATGGGCCAAGCCAGTTTCTTTATTAGCCAATGACCTTCCTCCATCAAAATAACATAAGGGAGAGAAAATTCAGAGATACAAACAAGCCAAACATCCCTGGAGAGGGATAGGACAATACGGGGGTCCTTCCTTTCACAGTTCAGGGTTGTTGAGGTGAGATCACACATCTGCTGTGTGCCAGGCTCTGCACTGAGTGCTCGGGGCACATACACCGACTGTCATCCTTACTCCCAAATAGCTCACATTCTGCAGGGTCCAAGCCTGGGATGCTGTGAGGCAAAATAGCAAAGTGTATCAGAGAGCAGTGAAGCATGTATTGCTGGAACACAGATTGTAAGGAGATCTGGAGATTAGATGATGAAGCTGGTAGAGGCCAGATCATAAAAGCCCTACATTCCATGTTGAATCTGGTTTTCATAGTGGGCTAAGGGAGTGAACTCTAGCACTATGGAGATCTGGATGCCAGTCCTTGAATTTTATATCACTTGTTGACTCACCATGGGCAAATGACATGACTTTTGTGGGCCTCCATTCTCCTATCTGTAAAATGGGAAAGTAGCAGGAATTCTCACACAGACTTTGTTCATGTGTTATCTTGGTTTAGATATATGTCCTTCTCAAAATGGGAGTGTTTAGCTTTGATCCCCAGTGTCCAGAGGCAGGTAGGTCTCTGAGAAGTGACTGATAGTGAGGATTCTGACCTAATCAGTGGATTCACCCATCCATCCATGGATTCATAATCTGGTGACATCTTGAGAGAGATGGGGCCTAATTGGAAGAGGGTGATGAGGGAGGGATCTGTGATTAGGCCAGGTTTATTAAATATAAAGTACTTTCACAATACAGAATGTGGCTGCAGCGTTGCTGCTGTTTCATCTGCTCACCCTCCCACTCCCAAGGATGACTGGGGAGGTTCAGGGAAGGTCACCTCCACGGTCCAAGAGATCACCTGACCCTCACCATCAGTCCTTATCCTGTCATGTGTCCCCAAAATAGACTATACCCATTGGGCCAAGCTACCCCAATACAATTGGCTGTCAAACCAAAGTCCTACCTTAGTGGGTCACTGGGAGTATGCCCTTGAAGCATATACTTATCCCAGATCCCTCCCTTAAGTTTGCTTCCAAGCATTCATAAAGTAAGTACCCTCTGCCAAAGAAGCTCAGATCCCAGGTGATGGGAGCAGACAACCACTGACTGCAGTCTTGAGATCATGAACCTAACAAATGGCCTCACCTTTAAGTTGTTTTGCCCAGTTTTGTCATGCAGGGCACTAAGGCAGATGCCGTGCTGTGCCTTGCATAGAATGATCGTTAAAGACTTCCTTTAAGAAATTCAGTCCTTCAGCCCGCATTGAACACCTCTTCTGGCCTGCCCTTTCCCACCCCCATTCAAGAGGTGCATCAAATACCCAAGGAAGATGGTTCTGAGAGTTCTAGACTTAGAAATGAAATGTGTGATTTACTTTTCAATTTTCACTTTTACAAATGTGTTATTGCTGTGGGTCACTCTGAATCACTTGGGCTCTCTCTGAGCAATGCCTGTGACAGAGTGGGTATCCTGGAGTGGTATTTTTGGGGTGATGTCATTTGGAAGTTATCAGCAACACTTCCACAGACACACTGGAGGTTGCATTATTTAGATGAGCGTTAGTCGTTTACACCTCCTGCAAATGAGGAGGGAAGGAACAGTGGAAGTCAGAAAGTGCTAGAGTGCTCTGGCAACTTGCGTCTGCAGTAAGAAGTGGCTCATGTCACAGCTACATAACCAGGACTAGAAAGTGGCACATGGTAAGGGTTTGTCAACTTGACCTGTCAACCTGGCACTGTACCTGTCACTCCACAAGCACGTTTACTGGAAACCTGGTGTTTTTTGAAATTTTCAAAATATGGCTTAACACTATTTTTTAGTATTTAGTGCATGTGTGCATGGCTTACAAGCATGCGAGTGTTCACATGTGTGTGCTTGAGTATGCATGCCAAGGCTAGAATGAGGAAGGATGTGAGTTACTGTAAAGTCTATGACCAGCAGGGAACTGAACCAGGAGAGGCAAGAAAGGAAATCGGGTTCAATAAGACTTAGTTACCCTGCATGGTTCATGCTTCTAGAGACTGACCCCAGGCAGTTTATTTCAGACATAATTATGATTTGGGATTTCCCTCTGTATGCTGTGAATATCATTGGTTAATAAAGGAACTTCTTTGGGCCTATAGCAGAGCTATGGAGGAACAGAGCTAGGTAGGGAAAACTAAACTGAATGCTGGGAGGAAGAAGACAGAGTCAGAAGAAGCCATAGAGCCACCTCTGAAGACAGACGCACCGAAACTTTGCTGGTAGGCCATGACCTTGTGGTGATGCACAAATTAATGGAGATGGGTTAAATTAAGATGTAATAATTAGCAAATAAGAAGCTAGAGCTAATGGGCCAAGCCGTGATTTAAATAATATGGTTTCTGTGTGATTATTTCAGGTCTGAGCTGCTGGGCATCCGGGAAACAAACAAGCAACCTCTCACAACATATTTAAGTACAGTACAACTTTGGAAAAGAGTTTCCTGGTAACATGCCTCAATTTCATGTGCACAATAAAGCTTAAGTTGTGACTACTTCAAAACTCTTTTGTCAAGTACATGTGATCCCTACCATAAAGATGGGTTCTATAGTTTAAGGGCCGAGGATCTGGTGTGGTCTCTGATGGTGATAGAGGAGAGGTTACTAGGTTATAAGGGACTTGTGACATCTCCCCTAAGAATGGATTCTATTGACTGGGAAGCAATGCTCAAGGTAATGGTCTAGGAAAATGTGGAATAAAACACAGTATTCTGGAGGTTTAGGTGTAGCCTGGCCCTGTATCACCTGGGCCTAGACCAGAACACCAGGCAAATAACAGCATCCTCTCCTAGGCTTCTGGGAAAACAAAAACAAAAACAAAAAAGCAGGTACACATCCCTTCTGCTGAAGAGACAAGCCTATGTGTTTAACATTCCTGTTTTCCCTGTACTTATCTCTGATTTTGTACCTTCTATAGCAGGGTTTCTTGCTGGGCCTAGTCAGGCCAGCTCACCTCAGAGATAGCCTGACTGCTTCCTGGGCACTGGAACATTGGGGGTTTGGGGTGGGGTCACCACTCCCTCCTGCCTTTCTTGTGAGTACCCAGCATGACAAGCATTTAAGCCACTGACCCACCCCTTCAGCCCCTCTTTTTAGATTTTCTTTGAAAATTGCTAGTACTCCTGTCAAAAGAAAAGGCTTCAAAAACTTCCAAATATGTGTTCTTTTTAAATTTTTATTTAAATAACAGTTTATTTTACATACAAACCAGTTTTCCTTCCCCCCACTCTTCCCATTCCCCGCCCTTTCCCATCTACCCTCCTTGCCCTCCAGTCCTTCTCTGACTCCATTCAGAGAGAGACAGACCTCCCAAAGGCTCACACAAAGCCTGGCACATCAAGTTGGGGCAGGATCCAGCTCCTCCCCTTACATCTTGTAATCCAGCAAGGGGAATAAATTAGCTAAGTTCCTGGGAGAGGTCCTGCTCTCAGTTAGAAGCCTGACTAAGAGATCAAGCTGCGGGAGTGTCAAATACCTGCAGGGAGCTAGGTTGGTCCCATACAGGGTCCCTAACTGTTGGCCCAGCACCCTTGAGCTCCTGTGAGCTCATCAGCTGTCTCTGGTGTTCCCCCATCCTGACCCCCTGGCTGGTACAATCCCTTTTCCTCTTCTTTCTTAAGACCTCAGAGCTCAGCACAGTGCTTGTCTGTGGATCTCTGCCTCTGCTTCCATCAGTTACTGGACAGAGAATCTCTGATGACAATTAGGGGAGTCCCCAATCTGCTTACAGTAGATGCCAGTTCAGACATCCTCTCCTCTTGCTAGGGGCCTTAGTTGGGGTCATCCTTGTGGGTTCCTTGGCAGCAGATTTCTCCCTAACTCTGAAAGTTCCCTCCATCCTGCCTCTAACCCACCTCTGGCACCCAACTCACCTGAACCACTCCCTTTAGTTCCCATCCCTCCACATACAACCTCCATCCCCGCCTCCTGCTCATGATTTACCCAGGAGAGCTTTCCTACTTCCCCTTCCCAGGGAAATCCATGTATCCATCTTTGGGCACTCTTTGTTATCTAGACTCCATGGGTCTATGGATTGTAGGTTGTTTTTTCTATACTTTATTCCTAATAACCTCCTATGAGTGAGTACGTACCATGTTTCTCTTTCTTGTCTGGGATTGCTCAGCATCCTTAGCCATCAGGGAAATGAAAATCAAAATCACTCTGAGATACCATTTTACACCTGTCAGAATGGCTAAGATCAAACACACTGATGACAGCTTATGTTGGAGAGAATGCTGAGTAAGGAGAACACTCCTCCATTGCTGGTGGGAGTGCAAACTTGTAAAGCTACTTTGGAAATCAGTATGGTAGTTCCTCAAAAAAACTAGAAATCAACCAACCTCAAGACCCAGTGATATCACTCTTGGGCATATACACAAAGGATGCAGATTCATACCACATGGACATTTGCTCAGCTTTTTTCATAGCATCATTATTCATAATAGCCATAACCTGGAAACAATCTAGATGCCCCTCAACCAAAGAAGGGATAAGGAAAATGTGGAACATTTACACAGTGGAGTACTACTAGTTGTAAAAAGAAAACAAAACCCTCATAAAATTTGCAGGCAAATGGATGGAACTAGAAAAAGTCATCCTGAGTGAGGTAACCCAGGCCCAGAGAGACAAATATGTGCTCATAGATTTCAAAGGAGAGACCAAATGAACTGTGGCTGAGTAAACAGGAAGCAGATTTGTGTGTTCGGCAAATGCACAAACAGCCACAGGAAGCAAGAGTAGTGACAGGACCATCACATGCACAGAAAGAATTCAAGGCCAAAAGCACAAATTCTTCAAAGTGAGGGATTGTAAAAGAATAAAAGGTGCTAACCCTTGGCAAAAATTCTATATTAATGAAATTTTCTTGGTCAAAATGGGCACAAAGGAAATAATCTAGTATAGGTTGAATGTACATAAATACAGAATTAGGTGAATAAATGTTGGTCATCCTCGTTATAAAACAATATGCAGGCATCAAAGCAAGTGTTGTATACCTGATGATACTAGACTAGAACAGAAGCCCTCTGTCCTGGCCCTTTGAAAGCCTAGTGCTCTGTGTGACTCTGTGTGACTGGTCCTCAGTGGGCTTTTTGAAGAGTCCCCAGATGATTCTGATGCACAATCAGGGAGGGAACACACGCTTATCAGGAAGCCTTAGTGGCTTTAGGAATGCAATAAAAGAGAAAGTGGGACAAAAAAAGAAGGGGGAACAGAAATGAACAAATAAGAGCAAAGATAATGGATTGTGCTTTGCTTATGTAAAGTCTTCACCTGAGCAGTGTGCAAGATGAAAAACAACATGAACATAAATAACATTGACCATTCAGTTCAGGAGCAGTGTGGCTCTGAGCTCATGGAGGATGGATGGGAATTTGTGCACATGTTATTCTCTGTGTATTCTTATATAAAGTCTCTCACCAACATCATCACCAAAAATACTCGACTAGGATGAAAATGTTCACATCTCTGCTTTATCACCACTGAAAAAGGACTGACAGAAGCAACTTAAGGGAGGGTGGGTTTATCGCACCTCTGCATTGTGGGTCACTGAGGAGATGGCATGGCCGAGTTCACACCCATTGTAGAGGTGATCAAGATGTGCAGAGTGCGTGCTG
Organism: Alexandromys fortis; assembly: GCF_014885135.2. NCBI lineage: Eukaryota > Metazoa > Chordata > Mammalia > Rodentia > Cricetidae > Alexandromys > Alexandromys fortis. Next base: position 297,640 of record NW_026068126.1, read on the forward strand.
GAACCAGATGTGGATATAACCCTTGAGGCCTGCCTCCAAAGACTCACTCTGCTAGCTAGGCTCCACATCTCGGAGATTTAACACCCTTCTAAAACAGGACCACAAGCTGCAGACTGCATGTTCAAACACATGTGCTTATGAGGGCATTTCATATCCAAACGTAACAAGGTCAATACTAACGCGAAGATACCCAGTGAGCACAACAACATTGAAAAGAGTACGGCACCAAAAAAAGGGAAGCTAATCTTGCCTGAATTATTGTGACTAGCATAACAAAATATAATTCTTAAATGCAAATTAAATAAGCTTCTACTATGTGCCTGACTTCTGCTCTGGCTTCAGAGATATAGCAAAGGAGAGGGAACCCTTACATTTATGATCATACCTTTTAATATAACCAAAAGAAAATTTAAATTCATTTATTGTTTTATGTGTATGAGTGTTTTTGTATGCCTGTGTGAATGTGCCTTTGAAGATCAGAAGAAAGCATTAGATGCCCTGGGGCTAGAATTACAGATGGTGGTAAGCCACCATGTGGGTACTTGCAATCAGACCCATGTCCTCTGTAATAGCAACAAGTGTTCTTGTGGAGCCATCTTTCCAGTCCTCGAATTAATTTTAATAATTTAAAAATAAAAACATAGCATGCTTATTGTTAATGTGTTGGGGAAAGACCTGAAGGCTTGACCATTGCTCCATGTGACTAATTGATGTGGCACGTCCTTCTGTGTTTTGATTGGTTGATGAATAAAGCTGTTTCAGCCAATGACTTAGCAGAGCAAAGTCAGGCAGGAAATCTGAAGAGAGAGAGAGAGAGAGAGAGAGAGAGAGAGAGAGAGAGAGAGAGAGAGAGAAGGTGGAGTAGAGAGATGCCATGTAGCTGCCAAAGGAGACAGATGTCAGAACCTTAGTGGTAGGCAACAGCCTCATGGTTATACATAGATTAATAGAAATGGGTAAATTTAAAATGTAATAGTTAGTTAATAAAAATCCTAAGCTAATAGGCCAAAGAGTGTTGTAATTAATATAGTTTGTGCATGATTTCCATGGTCTGGGCGGCTGGGGAATGAATCAACAGCCACTGTCTACAACTAACCTTGCGGAAAGAGTGAGGTGGTGGAGGCAATGTTTGCTTTGTAAATAGTTGGACTGAAACCATCGTGTGGCTCAGAGTCATATTTTTATTGTAACTGTGTGTGTGCACATGTGTGCATACAAGAGTGAGCCTGTGTGTTGCTTGTGAGTGAGGGTGTGTGCATGTCACAGCATGTATGTGGAGGTTGGAGGGCAATGTCAGGTGTCAGGTCTCATTTTCCACCTTGTTGTATAAATGCCACCTAGCTTGTGAGCTTCTGGAGACACCCCCATCTCCACCTCACATCTAGCTACAGAGAACTAGGATTACAGACACCCACCCTACTGTCTTCACCTTTTCCTGGGTTCTGGAGGCACAGGTTCATGAAGTAAGTACTTTATTCCTGAGTCCTCAGTTGTAACTTAAGGGAGTGTAAATCATTCCTAAATGAATCAACAAAAGAACCACAGTCTACAAATATACCCATGTAGATAGAGATAATTGGTCTTGTACAAAGATGCCAAAACCAGTCAGTGGAAAGGAAACCACACAAAGATAATATCCCTAAGCAGAAAGACTCCTATTAATAATAAATAAAGGACTAATAACTCAACAAGAAGAAAACCAACACAATATAAATATCTGAACAAACAATTAATTAAAAAGCATAGAGGAAGTAAATAAGGAATGTTCCTTATTGTTACTGATTGAGTACAGGTCAAAAATCACACTGTCACACTGCTGCACTCTTTAAAATGGATAAAATTATAAGAGCGGACTATGTCCGTCAGCTTTGCATCATTGACAAAGCACCAAAGAAGACAACTTGAAGATGAGAAAGGGTTTGTTTGGCTCTGATTTGGGAGACATCAGTTCTTGGTCAGCAGACTATGTGGGGAGGGGGTTATGACTTTGGGAGAGCAGAGCTTGTCACCCTCTGGTGCTCACCAAGCAGAGGACAAGAACAAGAGACCAGAGACAAGTGCTCCCCCAGGAGCACACTCTCCAGACGCTTCCACTATACCCCACTTCCTTCATCTATAAGCTCATCAATAAAACAGTCCTGTGGTGATGTTAGCTCCTCAATCATCCAATCACCTCTTAGTAGTGCTGTTGGCTGAGGACCGAGCTTTGGAGACATTTAATGTCCAAACCCCAACACAGGCCTAACAAGTGCTTCTTTTTTTTTTAAATCATACTAATTCAGCATTCCCATTTCTGTCCCACCCCATGGACCTCCCATATAATCCCTCTCTAGCATTCATGTCTCTTCTGTCTTTTGACCCAACCCTGTGACCATGGGTTCAGAACTGTCCCCAGGAGTTTGATGGGCTCAGCCTTGCATTACAGTAACAACTAAAACTGTAAGCACTGGGTTTTGAACTTGGGTCCTCGGGTACACAGCAGTACTTTCCTAGCCAACCTTTCTTCTGAGCCCCACAGCACCAGGGTTTTGCTTTTTTTTGTTGCTAATTGTTCTTTTTTTTTTTTTTTGTAAAAGTGTCCACAGTGTCTATGCTTAAAAACACAGGTGTGATTTGGAAATCTGGGGATTTGAGGCCAGGAACCAGAGCACTGCACACTCTAAACAACATTAGAGGAAGAAAACACTAATGGAGTAAGAGGAAGAAAATACGATCAAAACATAACTTTTTAAATGCTCATAACTACATAGTCAATGAAATTGACCTCATCAGTAGGAAAGCTGTGTGAATTAAATATTTTTTCTTTGGGTATTTTTGTTTTCAGTGTGTGTGTGTGTGTGTGTGTGTGTGTCTTTCTGTCTGCGTGTATATGTGTGTCTTGTGTGCTATGTGTGTGTGTTATGTGTGTGTCTGTGTGTGTTATATGTGTGGTTTGTGTGTATCTGTATCTGTGTGTCTATGTGTATTATATGTGTGGTTTATGTGTGTGTGTTATAAGTGTGTCTGTGTGTGTCATGTAAGGACCAGCATGCGTGTGCCATAGCAGGCATGTAGAAGTCAGGGGAAAACTTCTGGAGTTGGCTCTTGCTTTGCACATTGTTCCTACGGGGTCTCCTGCTCTGTTGCTGTGCTGTGAATTCCAGGTTGGCACACCCTGGAGCTCCCAGGAGAGTCTCCCATCTCTGCCTCCCACATTGCCATCAAAGTGCAAGGAGCTGCTTCCTTAGTTTTATTGTGGGTTCCAGGGAGCAAAGTTCTCAGGTTGTCAGGTTTCTGCAGCAAGGCTCATCCCACGGAGCCCTCTCCCTGGCCAGAAGGGTGGATTGACTGATTAGCTGGCTGGTTTTGTTATAAAATAATTTCTGTCCATCCCAAGACATTGCTGATTTGCAGTTACATTCCTCACACGGCTTTCCTACCAACACGACTTTCTCTCTTGCCGTGGCACACCTTGGTCTCGAATTTCCAGGAAAGATGGCTGGAAAGTCTTCATGCCAGAGGTGGGGGCGCTGTCAGTGCCCTCAGAGCACCCTAATACTCCTTGTCTTTGTCTCAGAAAGCAAAATTCATTTTGAAAATCTGCAGAAAAGTGTATTTACATAACAGTATTCCTAGAAACTGATTGACTGCCCTAATTTGATACTGCTTCTAGATCCATTATGGACTTGATATCATTTAGACTGTGTTACAAATACCCAGAATTCTCAGCCCAAAGAACCAAGCAAAATAAATAACAATGGGGGGACAGTATCTCACTTGTCCTTGTTTACACCTGTAGTTCCAGCATTCCAGGTATGGAGGCAAGAAATTCAAGGTCATCCTTGACTACATAGTAAGTTTGAGGCCATCCTGGAATGCATGAGACCCTGCTGTTACATAGACTGAAAATGCATGAGACCCTGCTGTTACATTGACTTGGGTACTGAGTTGGGAGCTGTGTTGTTTCACTTCCTGGCTCTGGCAACACTGGACTGCTTTCATTTTTATGCCCCATTCTTAACCCTGACTGGGCCAGCTCATCATCTCACTAGGTACAGAGAAGACCAATGAGTCTGTTTGTGCAGCTCCTATCAAAGTCCCTTTGGGTCTCACTGATCCTTGCTTTTTTTTTTATTGATTTTATTGAGTTCCTCATTTTTCTCTGCTCCCCTTCCTGTCTCTCCCCTCCCCTTCAACCCTCTCCTATGGTCCCCATGTTCCCAATTTACTCAGGAGATCTTGTCTTTTCCTACTTCCCATGTAGATTAGATCCATGTATGTCTCTCTTAGGATCCTCATTGTTGTCTAGGTCATCTGGGATTGTGGTTTGTAGGCTGGTTTTCTTTGCTTTATGTTAAAAACCACATATGAGTGAGTACATGTGATAACTGTCTTTCTGTGTCTGGGTTACCTTACTCAAAATAATGTTTTCTAGCTCCATCCATTTTCCTGCAATTTTCAAGATGTCATTATTTTTCTCTGCTATGTAGTACTCCATTGTGTAAATGTACCACATATTCCTTATCCATTCTCCGGTTGAAGGGCATTTAGGTTGTTTCCAGACTCTGGCTATGACAAATAAAGCTGATATGAACATAGTTAGCACATGCCCTTGTGGTACGATTGAACATCCTTTGGATATATACCCAAAAGTGGTATTACTCGGTCTTGAGGAAGGTTGTTTTCTAATTTTCTGAGAAATTGCCACACTGACATCCAAAAGGGCTGTACCAGCTTGCATTCCCACCAGCAATTGGGGAAGTGTTCTCTTTTCCCCACAACCTCTCCAGCATAAGATGTCATCAGTGTTTTTGATCTTGGCCATTCTTACAGGTGTAAGATGGAATCTCAGACTTGTTTTGATTTGCATTTCTCTGATGACTAAGGATGTTGAGCATTTCCTTAAGAGTCGTTCAGCCATTTTATATTACTCTGTTGAGAGTTCTCTGTTTAGGTCTGTACTCCATTTTTTTTATTGGATTATTTGTTCTTTTGATGACCAGTTTCTTGAGTTCTTTGTATATTTTGGAGATCAGACCTGTGTCTGATGTGGGGCTGGTAAAGATCTTTTCCCAATTTTGTAGGCTGTTGTTTTGTCTTGTTGACTGTGTCCTTTGCTTTGCAGAAGCTTTTCAGTTTTAGGAGGTCTCATTTATTAGTTGTTTCTCTCAGTGTCTGTGCTGCTGGGGTTATATTTAGGAAGTGGTTCCCTGCGCCAATGCGTTCAAGTGTACTTTCCACTTTCTCTTCTATGAGGTTCAGTGTTGCTGGTTTTATGTTGAGGTCTTTGATCCATTTAGACTGGAGTTTTGTGCATGGTGATAGATATGGATCTATTTTCATTCTTCTACATGTTTGTTGATATCCAGTAATGCCAGAACCACTTGTTAAATATGCTTTCTTTTTTCCATTTGATATTTTTGCTTCTTTGCCAAAAATCAGGTGTTTATAGGTGTGTGGATTAATATCTGGGTCTTCGATTTGGTTTCATTGGTCCTGCTGTCTGTTCTTATGCCAATACCAGGCTGTTTTCAGTACTGTAGCTCTGCAGTAGTGTTTGAAGTCAGGGATTGTGATGCCTTCAGAAGGTCTTTTATTATACAGGATTGTTTTGGCTATCCTGGGTTTTATGCTTTTCCACATGAAGTTGAGTACCGTTCTTTCGAGGGAAGAATTTTGCTGGGATTCTGATGGGCATTGCATTGAATCTGTAGATTGCTTTTGGTAAGATTGCCATTTTACTATGTTAATTCCACCGACCCAAGAGCATGGGAGATCTTTGGACTTTCTGGTGTTTTCTTCAATTTCTGTCTTCAAAAATTTAAAGTTCTTGTCATACCAGTCTTCCACTTGCTTGGTTAGAGTTACTCCGAGATATTTTATGCTATTTGTGGGTATTGTTAAGGGTTCACTGTTGTGGGAGCTGCGGGCCTTTTCCCACAGCCCAGCTCTTGGTCACTTGGCTAGCTTATGCCCCGAAATAACAACACACAAATTGTATTCATTTAAACACTGCTTGGCCCATTTTATCTAGCCTCTTCTCGGCTATCTCTTGCAACTAGACTAGCTCATTTCTGATAATGTGTGTAGCACCCCAAAGTGCGCTTACCGGGAAAGATTCAGCATGTCTGACCTGGCAGCTTACTTCATCGCTTCTGGCCTGGGAGAGGGGAGCATAGCCTCTGAGCTTACTTCCTCTTCCTCCCAGCATTCTGTTCTGTTTACTCCTCCCACCTATGTTTTAACCTATGAGGGCCAAGCAGTTTCTTTATTATAATTAACCAATGACCTTCCTCCATCAGTTCATTGACTCTTTTAATGTCACATGATCGTCCCTGACTCCATGCCTCTGATTTGGCTGAGATTATATAATTGGCCTTCCAAAGGCAAACCAAGATGTTCCAGAAGAGCGGAGAATGCACTGCTGGTTCTCTGCTGCTGTGTTGTCTCCACGCTGCTGCAGCTTAGTTTGCGATGCACCCTGCTCTGAAGGATTAGCTACTTTCCCAGACATACTTGGAGACATAAAGGCTTTTGACTTCTGAGGGACTAGTTCACAGGACGTCACACAGCCAACCCCTTTGCCCTCTGAGTAGTACACTCTGTTCCACGACTCACGATCTGAAGCGTCCTGTGGAACCTGGCACTATTCCTGTGCACCCTCCCAGTTATATCTTTTCCTATTGCCATTCTTCCACTGCAGGTGAGTCCAGACAGCAACTGCATCAAGATGCATCATCTACACATGCATCTCTGCTGCAAGCTAGGCAACCCAATTCAAGGCAGACAAGAATGGAAAAAGCATGCTAAGCAGAAATTTAGTTGATCCAGTTTGTGTTGAAATACACCTAGGTGAAATATGTAGTGGCCATGGTTCTGAATGATCACCCCCCATGGTGCTGAATGACCACCCCCCATGGTTCTGAATGACCACACCCCCATGGTGCTGTTTGACCACCCTGCCTCCTAGCCCCCAACTCCTGAACCCCTGCAATCCCTTTGCCTCTCTCACCATGTTCCACTATGGTCTCAGAAGATGGCTGACAGTAATTGCTATTTTGAAAGGAGAAATTGAAGTTTGGAAAAGGGCTCAGACTGACTCATCTTTTACTTCTGGGAGTCAGCATAGCTGTGAACCGAGCATCTCTCTCTCCCTCAATCCCAGCGGTTACTGCCTAGAGACACACACCCGGTAATCGCCACACCCTCACAGCCGGCATGCTGGCTCCATCTGCAATGCTGTATTTAATACTAGACATTGCCCACTTCAGACAGCGCCTCCTCAAGCTCTCTTTTTATGGGACGGGAAAGGGCCCACACCAGGCAGGTGCCTTCAATGGTGAAGCCATTTTTAAAGAAGAGAATGAAATGATAAGGTTGGAGGTCGGCCAGGTCCCCACAATTCTCCTAGTGATTAAAAGCCGATAGTTTTGTAATTTTGCTCTGTTCTGAGGTTTCTAGAACTTAGCTCCATCTTGTAAACTGAGGTCAGAAAAGTGGTAGAGAACCGAAATCCTCTGGGCTGTTTCCTCTCCAGAGATCACGGTAACCATCTTGGCGAGTCTCCACTCTGTTAAGCTGTTTCCTCTAGCGGCTCCTCACTGTAAAAAGGAACCGAAGGCAGAAGGAAACCGAGACACATCCTCCTGTGGGGACTCCTCATCTAATTGATTCTTTCTGCACAAGCTCTCAGATGCCAGGGCCATATTGTCAGGGAGGTGGCAGTGGGGGAGACGTCCTAGAAGGGCACTGTCCAGAGATTGATGTGGCAGGAAACTCGGGTGTTTGGAGCACAAATCTCTTGCTACCGGGAGCCTGTAACATTTAAACTTACCAAATCAACTTGATTCTAGTGGGAATTAGTTAATCATAATTAATCATCTTCTCTTCAGTGTCCCATGACTACAAACTCCTGAGTCCATTGTTTCGTTATCCTCTGCAAGCTGAGGTACCTACCTTTGGTCCCACACCCTCTCCCATTGCAGTCACTGTAAGAGAAGCGTCGATTTGATGGCCTTCATCTACACCTGGATAAGCAGGCAACAAAGATGGATTGATTAATTTGATCCACACCCGCAGGGCAGGCAGGATTGCCACACTCATTTTGCAGAGGAGGAAATGGAGGTTTAAGCCAGGGAATGGTTCACAAAGCTCCACATCCTAGCCAAGGGAGGAGGCGAGGCCCCAGCACTGGCAGCCTGACTCCGGGTCAGGTCTCAGCACCTTTGCACATGCTCCTCCATCTGGAATTCCTGTCCCTGGTCTCCCTGCAGGACATCCTGAGTGGACACCAGCCCAACAGATGCATCCTCTGCAAGGCCTCAGCTGACTCTCAAGGAAGAGACAGTACCCGCTCCTCTCCCTGGCTCCCAGAGCACTCTTCAGCCTCTCAGATCAGTTTGAGGTTTTCAGCGTCACTTTTCAATGTGTTCCTCCTGCAATTTGCTCAGAGATGGAAAACTCATTCTCGTTGACATATAAAACATTCCTGGCCTTGAATCTTTGGAATTTTATCCTGCAGGGGGATAGTTGGTGATATCAAAACACTTTTTTCTGCCATTGTTTTAGGAGAGAGGGAATACTATTGGTTTCTACTGAGTAGAGCTCAAAGCGTTAAATACCCAACAACACAATACATAGAATGAGCCCTACAACAAGCTCTCTAATGGTGGCACTCAAGGAAGTTGGTAAGGCAGAGGAATCACCACAAGTTCAAGGCCAGCCTGGGCTACATAGACTAGATCTCGTCTCAAACAACCAAATAAGCCAGACCGACTGACCATATGCTCAGGCCTGTAACTCTATTTAGGAGGTTGAGGAAGAAGACGTGGACAACTTAAAAAGACCTTTAAATAACAAAAAAGGCAGAAAAAAATTCAAAGCACCAGGTTTAATCCCCATCATGAAAATCAAACAGAAGAATTACTCTATTAGAGGAACTGGTTCAATTACAGTGTTGGTGCCTTTTCAGGGGCACTCTAGAGCCTAGCCATAGCATACGAAGTAAGTGCTATGTCTTTCAGATCATATATGCCTAAGAACTTAGGTTGTAAGGAATATGTCGGGTTTGTAGGTGGGTTTTTTTTTTCGGGACCACCAGATCTCAAAAAAAAAAACCAAAACAACAAAACATGATCACTTACTATTAATTCTAGACACTTGGCTGATAGCTTGGGTTTATTACTAACTAGCTCTTACAACTTAACTTGACCTGTATTTGTTAATTTGCATGTTTCCATGCCATGGCGTTTTACTTCATTTTCTACATGTCCTGCTCCCTCTGTGTCTGGCTGGTGACTCTGACCTCCATCTTCTTAGTGTTCTCTTAGTATGCCTGCCTAACTTCTTCCTAACTATTGGCCAGCCAGCTCTTTATTAAACCAATGAGAACAACACATCTTCACAGTGTACAAAAAGATATTCCATAGTAAGAGAAAAAGATGTTAAACCCCTCAGGACCCTACTGGAGGAAATCTAAACAGCTGCGTCCTCTGCCTTTCACTCATATACCATGTGAAGAACACAGAAAGATGGAAAACGTTGTGTGGCCAAATATCATTCCAAAGAGAAGCTGTGTGTTTTCTTTGCTACTGTAAATGCTATCCACTATGGAGAGGAAGGATTGTCAGGGATAGAGGACTGGTGAAGACTGTGATCTCACATGGAGAGTCCAAAGTATTTCAGAAAGGGCTTTAGAAAGGAAGTTTACATTATGGCTCTAAATAAGCAAAAGATGTGTTGTGTTGATTAAAGTAGAATACAAGGAAAACCCAGGAACAGAGGGACTAAAATTATAGCAGATTTCACAACAGTGATTTGGGAATGTTTAGGGGGAAGCAAATGGACTAATGAGCGCTACACAGGAAATGCCCCTGGGTAGTCTGGGAATAGCTAGCAACTAAGTTAGGACACTTAAAATAGCGGGAAGTGCTGTGGAAAGTTGGTGCGAATGAATAGTTCTGTAACAGTACCACTTTCCTGACAACTTGACCCAAGCCTGGACATACTTAGTACGAGGGACCCTCAGTTGAGGAATCATCCCCACCAGATTGGCCTGTGGCCCTGTCTGTAAGTCATTTTCTGGATTGCTGATTGATGTGGACAAGCCCAACCCACTGTGGGTACAGCCATCCCTGGGCAGGTGGGTCTGGGCTGTATAAGTTGGTATCTGAGTAAGACATGGAACTGCTGTGTGTCTGCTTCAGATCCTGCTTCCAAGTCTTCCCCCGTGACTTCCCTTGATAATGGGCTGCACCTGAGCCAAGGTGATTTTGAATAATGATTGTCATAGCAACAAAGACATAAATTAGGACAAAATGGTATCAACTGAGAATGTCCAAGAAAAACTGAAAACAAAACAAAAAAAAAATCCTAGGACTTTTTTTTAGGGTTCTTCATTCTACTTCGGGCAGGAAGTGGCATCTGCATGGCATGAAGATTGCTTATCCCCGGGTCTGGTTTCAGAGCTTCCCTTCACTTGAGCTAATGTTTTGTTGTAAAACCCTTGTCAATCCCTATTATTGGCGGTAGATTCACCACACTACATCAGAGCAGATCTTCTGTGAGCTGCTCCCTGCTACCAAGCTCATCTCTGTCCTGCACTTCCCTGTGCCTCAGTTCTCTCAAAACCTGAGACCCCTCCTCAGATTCCTGTAGAGAAGGAAGATCCTATCCTCAATAGCTGCTAGACAGTTTTCAGGCTTATTTTAATATCTTGGGGTTTTTTTTTAAAAAAAAAAAAGCTTTATGGTATTTTTGTCAATTTAGTGTCTAGGGTCAATTAGACACGAATATGAAACTTGCTTTTCAATTAATAGTTAATAAAATAGAACACTCAATGAATTTCTGCTTGTTGGGTGTTGTTAGGTTTGATTAACACACAGATTTTTTTTCCAAGGAAAGAGTCTGGTTTCTATCTTGGGAAATCCACCAGAGAATTCCAATGTGCTTGACTAATAGTAACTCAACTCAGTAGCATGAACTAAGGACAGTGATTGATGGGCTCAAGTCACAAGCAATTATGGGGCCCATGTCTCTTTATGAATACTATTATCTATCCTTTGGCAAGTCAGGAAGGAGAACAGGATCACAAGGTGTGGCAGAAGATTTTCAAAGACAATACACTAATTTAACCAAAAACAGCATCAGTTTACCTGGAAACAAGGTATCTATTTTCTGTGGTAAAATACTAGGCCAATTTTCCAAAGAGCGATCTTCTTCCGTATTGATATCCAGGGAGCAGTACAAGGTTTCCCACTGAAGTTTTACATCACGCCCCCAAATTGGACCTTAACAAAATTCCTGTCAATGTGATACAGTTTGATTGCTCACTAGGAAATGTGGGACTTTGTATTAATCAATCTCATTTATTGTAAATGAAATGTTTGCTGCAAACAAAATAGCATTTCAGCTGTAAGCATTTGGCTCCCTTTCTCAGACTGACAACTGAGCACTATACTGCAAATGTGCTTTATTTGGCTCACTCAAGACGTTGGAAATTGTGCAGTTTTCCAAAGTCTTAAGTCTAAAAATTATGGATGTTTATGCATTAAATCACATTTTGTAATAATCAAATAGTAACAACTTTTAAAGATAAAAGAGTAGGCCAACCTAGCAACACATCTACCTGAAGAGACTTGGTTTTCCCAGTTGCCACGAACCTCACTTGTTTGTTCTGTTTCCTTCTAGACCCTGAGGTGTTCTTGTTTGCGATTCCTGGCTTAGCTTAATAAGTCAATCACAAAGGAATCAACCATGAAATTGAAGATGCAGCCACCCAAGAGTGTATTTTAATTTAAATTTAACATTAATGAATACTTCAGGCTAATGATGAACATTATCCATCTGCATGTGCACACATGCGTGCACACACACACATATGCTTAAGGAATGATTTCTTTTGCTTCCAGCCACTGCATTTTAATATCTCGATTCCAACACTGCCTTTAAGATCATAATAGTGACCAATATGTGCTGAAAGTTATTTTCATCCTCTGGATACTCATCTAGAAAATCTCCCCTGAAACCTGATTGTGCCTTGGGAAAGGGTCGCCTAGACCATCCCACCTCCATTAAGGGCTCAGAAGGGGCTCTCTTAGTTGTGTTGATCCAATTTGTGTTTGACAAAATGCTGAAGGAACAGCTAATCCTCAGAGTGAAAGAATCAAATTGAAAAAGATCCCAATAAATTGAAACATGGGGCACAAGGCAAAAGATGAGCATTAGTTTGTCTAAAAAAAACTGCTTTGCAAAAAAAAAAAATCATAGGAGCTGAGGAGACGGCTCAGTTGGTAAAGGACTTGCTGTACAAATAGGAAGCGCTGAATCCATATCATGAGCACCCCGTAAAAAGTCAGGCATGGTGTGCACTTTGGTAAGCCCAGTCCTGGTGTGGAGGAGAGATAAGAGGACCCTGGCACTCACTGACCAGTCAGTCAGTCACCCAAACTGAAAGAGGAACTCTGGGTTCAGGAAGAGACCCTACCTGCAAAGCAAGAGGGAGACACCTGCTGTTGAGTTCTGGCCACCACATAAGCAAACACGGGCAAAGACCTGGGATACAGGAGGCATTTGTGGGAACAAGGAATAACACATAAAGAGACACTAGCAGAAAAACTGTTGCTGCTTGTAGGAAATAAAGATGCAACACTTCCACACCAACTCAAGCAATAGAAAAGATGTACGGAATCAAACATGTCACAACCAGGGAGGAATTTTTAATATTAGTCAATTTGAAATAGTTAAAACAAATCTTCCAAATCTTAGGGGCTTTCAACATTTTTATGCTATTTTTCCTTTCCTGGAAGTCCACGGGCACCTGGGCTTTGCTCAGCATGATGCTCCTCCCCCAGCAGCTGGAGCAGAGCCACCTCACAGCTGGAAACTGGAACAGACACTTTGAGGGCTCCACTTGAACACAGCGATGTTTGCCACACTAGCCCTGTGACTCAGGCCACCATAGCATATCCTACCCTGATTACTGAGGGGTGCTGTGGTTGAATGAAAATGGACATGAATGTGTAGTTGACTGTGTTTCCATGTATGTTTGCTTATGTCATACGTGCATCTGCATGTGCTTGAGTGTACAGGTAAGTGTGGAGGCAGTTGGGCAATACTGGGTGCTGTCTTTTTGGTGCCCCCCACATTGTTTTGTGACAAGGTCTCTCCCTGGCCTAGAGCTGACTGAGAGTGGCTGGCTAATGAGGCCCAGGGAAGCACCTGCCTCTGAATGCCCAGGCTTGGAGCTCATTAGAGCGTACTCCACATTGCTGTTAGTGTGGGTTAGGGCTTGTTTATTCATCCATCCATTCATTCACTCGTTCATTCATGAAGGTCCATGCTCACTAGCCAAACACTTTATTGGCTGAGCTATCTCCCGAGCCCTGTGGGAATATAGTTCTAAAGTAGGGAGTGGTTGATTCAGCCCCACATCTTGGTTTCAGTGTGTTTATTAACTGACATTACACTAGTTGAGATCTCTCTTCCTTCTCTTGGTTTTCCACTGTGTTGTTTCAAGTCCTTGTTAATAGGAATCTCCTATTCCAATGTCTTCACTATCATAATCTGGCTCTTCCAGAAAACTCATGCCCAGAAAGATAAAAGTTGCATTTAACATCATAGGTAATTCAAGCAACTTCATAGAAAACCCAGGAAGGGATTCTTCCACTCAAAACATTAATCAGCTTATATCCAAGACCATTTAATTTCCTCATCTCAAATCATTGAATTTTTTTCTAAGTAGCCATGCTTTTTGCTGTCTTGCTTTTTAACACACATTCTTCCTATGTAGCCCATGCTAACTGCAGACTCTTGCTCTTCAGGCCGCAGCCTCCTGAGCTGAGACTGCATGTGGCTGCCACCTATTATATTGCAATCTTTACTAAACCTATCGAAGTGAAAACTGGTCTTAAATTAGAACTGAATATCAACACATATCTAAATTGTGTCATACCACCTCTGAAAGCCAGCACAGACTCCATCAAAGTAGCGCCTCCTCTTATGGTAAAAATCTTCTCAAGGTGGTTTTGATGATATTTTGGGGAGCCAGCGTTCAATGACCCCATTCTCAGGTTAACACCCTAAGGAAACCATAGCAGTCACCAGATCTTCCAGGCTTAGCTTATAAAATCTGAGCACTGCTAAAAGAAAACAAGGAAATGATAATTTATAAGGCAAAGTAAGTAGGTCAATAAGCAAGGTGTTGATAAACTCAACTCGCGTGTCCCACATAAATGGGTGAGTCTGGAGAGATGCTGGGCTCTGAGTATTTACACCTCTCTCCCAGCCACCGACAGTGGTGAGACTAAAGACATTGCTTCCAAACAACTAAACTGAGATAGGGGTATGGAGCTCTCAAGGGGAAAGCATAGCATTTAACTCCAGGAGAAACGGCGACTAAATAGGTGAAAATTATGAATGTTTGCTAGAGCATCAGCCATTGTTCATCATAGAACTTACCGGACCCCAAAGAAGAGCAGAAGAGCTTTATTGCCATACTTAATTCTGACCTATGACTGCCAAGGAGTGTGTAGGATTATTAGGTACCAAAGGGATGGAGGTGCCTCCCATCTTCACCCAGAGCAACACTATAGTATCATAAAATACCTTTGACCTTTATCCCTGATCCCAGCTTAATGTTCTCAAAGCTCTAGAAGTTCTTGGTGAGGTTATCACCAAGTAACCAAGGTGATAGAAGAATCTTCTTTCATAATGAGACAGGTGGTGTAGGGAGATTCAGGTTGAGGCTGGTCACCAGAAAAACAAGATCTGGATTAGAAGTAACCAGCACCCGGCATTTTAAAATGTGGTGCACATGCATAATGGAAAATTCGTCCTCTGTAGGAAAGTGGGCTCAGCCAGCGACAGTCATACTAAGTGAAGAAAGTCAGTCTGAGACAAACGTGTGTTTTCTCTACTATATTTTTCTTAGACTTTATGCAGAGACATCAAACCACATATGTACATATGGAAAGTGAGTGGAAGTGGAGACGTCTAGGAACAAAGAGAAACAGTGGGAAGGGGCAAAAAAGACAGAGAATGGGAAGGTGGGATGCAGAAGGAGTGGTTAGCGTGCTGTGTGTATTTCTGTGAGGTGTCCTGTGTAGTGCCATCAGGTATCATAAACAGATACAATGGAAAGCACAAACCAAGAGGTGCCATTTTGCTCCCCAGCCCACCCTTCAGCTAGAGGGAGGACTGAAGAGTGAACTAACCCCTGATGGCCAGTGGCTGTCACTTACCCATCTTAGAGGACTGTAGCCTGCTCTGAGAGACCTAAACAGCATGTGGACACACAGACCCAGACCCTGAGAAAGGTGCGTCCCGGAGAGGCCTGGCAGTTCTTTGCTCCCTGCCAGCACTGCTCTGCCATTTAACCATTTCCGAGTCACGCTCTTCATGACAGATCAGTGGGAGAAAGCAAGATGTTTCCCTGAGATTTGTGAGGTATTCTGGAAAATTATCATGCCTGGAGGAAGGGCTGTGGAAACGCAAATTTGAAGTTTAACAAGTGTTTAACTAGAGACAGGAGCCTTGAAACTGGTGTCTGAGGTCAGAGTGTCTTGAGGAACAGTCTTTCGGTCCTTAGGGGTCTGACATTAAGTCGGGGTCTTCTGTTTGACGACTGTAGAGGTGGCTTGGAAATTATGCATATGAAGGTGTCAGGAAAAAAAACCTCCCTAAGAGAAAACCTTACATATCTGCCATGTACTGATTTGCCTACTTAAGTGCTACAGAAACTGGATGTCAGTTGAGCTTTCTGAACAGCACTGATGATTTCAGCGACATTTGACAAACTCTCCACCAGTTTTTAGCTGCAGCAAAATCTTATCCCAAGCACTGGGTCAGATGCCAGAACTTTGTGCCAAAAGAGCCCCAAATTTCATTAGTGTTAAGAAAAAAATAACTCAAATTTAGAAATAAGATTGAAAGGAATAAATCAAAAGAGTACAAAACAGTCCTCAATATTGTATCAGGGCACTGTGCAGCATTTTGGATTTATTTATTTGTATGAGTTGTGTCTCTTTGTATGAGTGTGTGACCTGGAGCACTCCCAGAGGTCATGAGAGGGTATCACCCACATGTCTTCCTCTCTCACTTTTGGCTTACTTCTTTGAGGCAGGGTCTTTTCTTGAACTTGAGACTTTTATTTACTCAGCTACAACCCAGAAAGTCCTGGTCATACCCCTGTCTGGTGGCAGACAAGCTGCACAGCAAGGGTTCCTCTTGACCACTGAGCTGGAGTTGCAGATGTGCACAGGATGCCTGGCTTGTGTGGGTGCTGGGATCTGAATTCTCTCCTCAAGACTGTCAAGAACTGTACTTAGCCACCAAGTCATCCCTCCAGCTCAGGGCAATTTAAGCACTGGCTGAGTTTTTTTTTTCTTAGAAGATATAAATGCTGGGTATAATAATCTGAGTTGACAGCTCTGTTCTTTTTTGGGGAGAGGGGGTTGGGATTTATCTTTCCAGGTCTTTCTGTCTTTAAAGCATCTTGTTGAGTAATCCAATATTATTGTAATGGACCTGGCCTTTTAAGTGAGGTGACACTCCCTCTCCCTGCCTCTTTTGCCCTCCCCTTTCCTCCCTCCAAATACTCCCATGTACTTCTCTCCACTCTTTTTCAAACTTATGAACTCTTTTTTCATTAACTGACATTTCATTCATTTATATTTGTTTATATATTTATGTCCCTACTTGTAATCTATTAAACCTTTATACTATTACTTGTATGTATATTTTTAAGGGCTGACTGTTTGACACTGGGCAGCCAATTGGTTTCTCTTCCCTGGAGAAGATCACCCCCGCTACTCCCAGCTTTACTTAGTTACCTATAGTTCTATGTAGTGGTGAGAGCTCACGGGCTTTTCCCCATCCAATTCAGCATGTTTGCTGGTGTCATCCTTGTTGAACTCACATTTGGGTGGTCATGTTGGTGAGACTTTATGGGTTTAACTTCTGATGTTACTACAGGACACAATTTCACAACCAAGTCCCTGATTACATAGCTCTTACAATCTTTCCACCCTATGTCCTAAGCCTTGGATGTGGGAGTGTTTTGTAGATGTACCCATCAGGAATAGATCACAATTGGCCATTTTGTTTGACTGTGGTTTTCTGCCATAGTCTCCATCTATGGTAGTTTGAATGTAATTGGCCCAATAAGTTCAGAAGAAGTGGTACTATTAGGAGGTTTGACCTTGTTGAAGTGGGTTTGGCTTTGTTGAAGGAAGTGTGCCACTGTGGGTATGGGCTTTGATATCTCCTATGCTCAAGCTATGGACACAAACTCCTTCTGCTGCCTATGCATCAAGATGTAGGACTCTCAGCTCCTTCTCCAGCACCATGTCTGCCTGCACACTGCCATGTCCCACCATAATGATAATGAACTAAACCTCTAAAACTGTAAACCAACTCAGTTAAACACTTTAAAGAGTTTCTGTGGTCATGGTGTTGCTTCACAGCAATGGAAACCTAACTAAGACACTGCCTGTTGCAGAGAAGTTTCCTCAATGAAGGGTATAGATTGTACTTATCTGTAGGTATAAAGACAAATGTGCCTATATTATTATTAGGGATTATACAGATTTAGTAAATTAGTGGTTATAGGTTCTCCTCTAATCACCATGACTTCACTAGCACTGAGCATTTAGCTGGGTTTCCAGGACCAGGAAGTGTTTCCCTTTTTCTGAAAAGGTGTTAAGGCCAGTAGCCAACAGTTGGTTACTGCCATGGTGTGTGTGCCACTATTGCATCCATAGTGTTCATGTGGCATGATGGTCACAAATGTGGTTGGTAGGCATCATGACTGGGTAGGCTGCTTTCCTTTTGAGAGAGCTGGCATGGGGTCTGGTACCCTGAAAGCTAGTCCTCAGGAAAGGGAGCATTCACGTCAGATCCAGCTTGGGGGATTTAGGGCTCTGTTTCTGAAGTGCATGATGTCTTCAGCAATAAGAACTGACCTTCTACCTCTGTGAGGTCATCAAAGGCTACAGCAATAGGCTCTATGTTCGGGAGTCTCTTAGACAGCCCTGGCCAAGAACTCAAAAGAAGGCTTCTCGTGTCTATTATTGGGGTTTTGTTAGGTGGTATTTGACTCTTGGAGGGCACACCATTAGCCCAGATAAGAAAAGTTCATTAAAACTATATATGTATGGCCTGTGCTGCTACCAGGGGCCCTGCTGTTGTCCAGGCCTAGGTTGCTTCCAAGGTCCATGTCTGGGTCTATGGGCCTACAGCAGTCAGGGTCTGAGTTAACACCAGTGGCTCCTGTTACAACTGAAGGCTGTAGGATTGCCCAGGATCTGATCAGCCACCTGGGACCATGCTGATGCCCAAGGATCATACTGCAGTCAGAGCCATAGAGATCTGAGTGACACATAGCTCTACTACCCAGTGTCACAGTTACACCCAGGCCAAGACTGTAGCTAGGAACCATGTCTGGGTCTGTGGTCCTACTACAACCATGGTCCCAGACTGATGTGGGAGTGTCATATATCAATCTGTTGATTTCATTGGCTGAGCAATAAAGAAACTGCTGGCCCTGATAGGTTATAAGATAGGTGGGTGGAATAAACAGGATAGGATGCTGGGCGGAAGAGGAAGTGAGGTCAGACTCTGCTTCGCTTACGGAGAGACCGGACAGCTCTGCTGGAGGAGAGACGCCATGCTCAGCTCTCCTGGGTAGACGCAACGATGGATGGAGGCTAG